>NC_057807.1:112779145-112792123 GCF_018294505.1 Triticum aestivum
CCTGCCTGGCCGGCAAGCAGCTCGCTGGAGCGGCGCTGGGCTGGGCCGGCAGGTGGGCCGGGAGCAGGCGTCAGGTAAGTTTTTCCATTTCTTTCTGTTTTCTGTTTTTTTAATACTTCTGCAACTTTGTTGAATTAAATAAAATACTTAGGCAACTCCTAAAATCACCAAACTACTCCTGGTCCATAGTTGGATTATTTCCAACATGAAACATTTTAGTTTGGAGATATTTGAGCATTTAAATATTTTATATAATTTTAAATGCCCAAATTCAAATATTTATGATTTAATTCAAAAACCCTAAGATGGCCTAGGAAAATGTGCATCACTTTTGGCAGAGGTTCTGAACCAAGACAAAAATGATGGGCATTTTAGAAGGGCATTTCAGGTTCATTGAAAAAGTTTTTTAGTAAACCCTAATTGGTTTCAGAGGGGACTCGGGGTTCTATCATCCCCATTTCAGGTTTCTGATGAAAGAATAAACATGATGCAACACTCTAATGCATGAACTAGCTAGGGTGTGACAACTCACCCCCACTCAAAAGAATCTCGTCCCGAGATTTGGGTTCCTCCGGAAAGAGGGCGGGGTACTCGAGTCGAAGACGATCCTCCCTTTCCCAAGTTGCTTCATCCTCAGAATGGTGCGACCATTGTACTTTGATAAGCTTGATATTATGACGTCGAGTGGTACGCTCGGCTTGATCGGGGATACGAATGGGGTACTCTCGATATGTAAGATTATCTTGGAGATCAAGCGTTTCGTGGTCCACTCCACGGATAGGATCCGAGAAGCAACGCCTGAGTTGAGAAACGTGGAAGACATTGTGGACTCTGGAGAGGTGCGGAGGTAGTTCCAACTGGTAGGCAACTTCTCCTCGTTTAGCGAGAATGCGAAAAGGTCCAATGTAACGAGGAGCCAATTTGCCTTTGATACCGAAATGATGGGTTCCCTTCAGAGGGGTAACCCGAAGGTAAGCCTTCTCGTCAATCTCGAAAGTCATAGCCTTATGTTTTTGGTCATATTGACTCTTTTGACGAGATTGGGCTGTTTTCAACTTTTCACGAACGATGCGAACTTGCTCTTCTGCTTCCTGAATCATATCCGGGCCAAAGAATTGTCTTTCCCCGGTCTCTGACCAGTTAAGGGGTGTTCGACACCGTCGTCCATAGAGAACTTCAAAAGGGGCTTTACCCAAGCTAGATTGATAGCTGTTGTTGTAAGCGAATTCGGCAAATGGAAGGCACTTCTCCCAATCCATTCCGAATGAGATAACAGAGGCTCGAAGCATGTCTTCTAGGATCTGGTTGACGCGTTCCACTTGACCACTCGATTGAGGGTGAAAAGCGGTGCTAAAGGAAAGGCGGGTTCCCATAGCATTTTGGAAACTTTCCCAAAATCGAGAGGTGAAAAGACTTCCTCGATCCGAGTTAATTTCCAAAGGAACACCATGGAGAGACACTATCCGGGAGATGTATAAGTCTGCCAATTGACTAGCGGTTATACTCTCACGAACAGGTAGGAAATGGGCTACTTTGGAAAGGCGATCGACAACGACGAAGATAGCATTATTCCCTCTCTTGGTCCTGGGAAAACCGGTAATGAAATCCATACCAATTTTATCCCATTTCCATTCAGGAATAGCTAAGGGTTGAAGGGTGCCAGCAGGCCGTTGATGCTCTGCTTTTACACGACGATAGACGTCACAATTAGCAATATACTGAGCAATTTCTCTCTTCATCCTAGTCCACCAGAACCTCTGGCGTAGGTCCTGATACATCTTGGTACTACCGGGATGAATGGTGAGAGGGGATTCATGAGCCTCCTTAAGGATTAACTGCCGTAGATGCTGGTTCTTGGGAACCACTAAACGGTTCTCAAAGTACACAACACCATGATCATTGGTGGAGAAACAACTAGCACCTCCGCTAGCAATGTTCTCCTTGATTTTAGATATTCCCTTATCTCGCTTTTGGGCAGCGATGATTTGATCCATAAGAGTAGGTTTCGCTACCAAGGTGGAGAGAAATCCTTGAGGAACAATGTGAAGGTTAAGCTTCCGAAATTCCTCATGGAGAAGCGGTTGACCTTGTTGTAACATCAGGTTGTTACAATAAGATTTACAACTTAGCGCATCAGCCATGACGTTGGCTTTCCCTGGGGTGTAAGTTATTCCTAAGTCGAAATCTGTGATCAACTCAACCCAACGTCTTTGCCTGAGATTCAAATCTGGTTGGGTGAAAATGTACTTCAGACTTTGGTGATCAGTGAATATTTCGCAGCGATTACCAAGAAGGTAATGTCGCCAGGTTTTAAGTGCATAGACTACGGCTGCAAGCTCTAGATCATGAGTAGGATAATTGTCCTCATGTGGGTGCAATTGCCGTGAAGCGTAAGCAATTACATGTCGATCTTGCATGAGAATGCAACCTAATCCTTGTCGCGAGGCGTCGCAGTAGATAACAAAGTCCTTAGAGAAGTCTGGCGGTACCAGCACGGGAGCAGAAGTCAGGCGTCTTTTCAGTTCCTGAAAGCTGTGCTCACATTGTGGAGTCCATTCGAACTTCTTATCTTTCTTGAGGAGTTCGGTTAGAGGTTTAGCAACTTTGGAGAAGTTTTCGACAAAGCGACGGCAATAGCTCGCTAAGCCTAGAAAACTCCGAACTTGCTTGACCGATTCAGGTGGAGTCCAATTAAGGACGGCTTGAACTCGCTCAGGGTTAATAGGAATACCTTTACCAGATATTACATGACCCAGATAGGTCACTTCTGACAACCAAAATTCACATTTGGAAAACTTGGCATAAAGGTGATGCTCTCGAAGTTTCTTCAACACTAGCCTTAGATGTTTGGCATCTTCTTCCTCGTTCTTGGAGTAGATGAGTATATCATCGAGATAAACCACGACGAATTTATCCAAATACTCCATGAAGATTGAGTTCATTAACCGAGAAAAGGTGGCTGGAGCGTTGGTTAAACCGAAGGACATGACGGTGTACTCGTATTGGCCATAACGAGTAACAAAGGCCGTTTTAGGAATGTCCCCGTTTCTGATTTTGATTTGATGGTAGCCCAACCTCAAATCCATTTTGGAGAAGACTGAGGATCCAGCGAGCTAATCATACAGGTCGTTGATCCTAGGGAGCGGATATTTGTTCTTGATTGTGACCAAATTGACAGGTCGGTAATCTACAACCATCCGGTCCGTACCATCCTTCTTCTTGATGAATAGGACGGAGCAAGCCCACGGAGATGAACTAGGTCAGATGAAACCCCTTTTCAAGGACTCATCGAGTTGTTTCTTAAGCTCGGCTAGTTCTAGGGGTGCCATCTTATAAGGTCTTCTAGCAATCGGAACGGTTCCTGGAATGAGGTCTATTATGAACTCAACATCCCTGTCAGGTGGAACACCTGGCAATTCCTCTGGGAAGACATCCGGGAAGTCACGGACTACCGGAACATCCTCAAGGTCTGGCAAAGGGCTGGCGTTAAGAGAATATAATTGTCGCTCGGCTAACCGGGTCAAGACATTGACTATCTTGCCCGAAGGATGAGTGAGTTGAACAGTCCTAGAGAAGCAATCAATTTTGGCATGATGAGCTGACATCCAGTCCATACCCAAAATGATATTAATATCTGAGAATTTGAGAGCTATCAAAGATGCAAGGAAAACAAGTCTGTCGACTTCGATTTCATTTCCATAACTTACCCTGGAGGTCTGCCATCTAGAACCGGGAGTAGAAATTTCCATAGTGGATGGCATGTCACAGAATGCGGTGTTATGCAAACGAGCATAGTTCTCGGATATAAATGAATGAGAGGCTCCTGTATCGAAAAGAACAGATGCCGGGTGGCAATTAACAAGGAGCGTACCGAGAACGACGTTGGGATCCCCTTGAGCTTCTTCGGCAGAGATACAGTTGACATGGCCACGTGTAGCGGTGGCCGGCTTGGCGTGGAACACTTTCCCTGTCGGCTTGCTATAGCCAACAGCTTTAGCAGATTGGTTGGGGTTGGTCTGGGGACACTCACGCATATAGTGGCCAGATTCCCCACACTTGAAACAAGTCACGGAACTGGTGCGTGGAGGGGCACTGTTGGTTGGACCCCCATAGGGCTTGGCTGGTGCAGACTGTTGAACGGGGCGAGGCGTCTGGAAGGATGGCCACGGTGTGAACCTGGGTGGCAGGGCGGTGTTGGGCACCCACACGCGGCGCTTCTGAGGACCAGCACCGGATGAGGAACCCATGTCACGTCCATGCTTGCGTGTTGCGTCATAATCAGTCTGACCAGTTTCAGCACTGATGGCCTTGTTAACAAGCTTCTGAAAAGATGTGCACTCATGCAGACGGAGGTCGCGGCGAAGCTCAGGACTAAGTCCCTTACGGAACCTTGCTTGCTTCTTGGCATCAGTAGAAACTTCCTCAGTTGCATATCGTGCGAGGTTACCGAACTCCCTGCTGTAAGCATCCACAGAGAGTCGGCCCTGAGTGAAACTGCAAAATTCCTCACGTTTACGGTCCATGAGACCCTCCGGAATGTGATGTTCATGGAAAGCCTCGCTGAATTCAGCCCAAGTAGTGACATGGCCCGCTGGGCGCATAGCTCCATAATTCTCGCACCATAGACTGGCGGGGCCTTCAAGATGATATGCAGCAAAGGTGACCTTGTCAGCCTCAGCTACCAGCGCGGAACGTAGTTTGTGAGAAATACTTCGAAGCCTGTCATCAGCGTCGAGAGGCTCGACGGAGTGGTGGAACGTGGGTGGATGTAACTTGATGAAATCACTGAGTGACACCACGTTAGTCCTCTGATGGTGTGCTGTGTTCTGTTCAATATGCTCCAACAAACGGTTGGTCTCCCGCTTGTTTCTTTCGGCTTCCATCATAACCTCGGCTAGGGAAGGAGGATGAGGCAGATTTGCATTCCTGACTTCACTGCCTTCGGCCTGCTCTTGAGGAGCAGGGTTAGTGCGCGTGTTGACCATCCTAGGTAAACAAGACAATGATTTAGTCAGAATGATAAAATTCCGACATAGGATACAGAATGTAAGGAATAACTCGGAATGCAAGATGATCATCCGTATGACATGGTAGATACAGAAACTGCTTCTTTATTCCATCGTCATACACACCATACAGGGTTTAGTACAAGACCAAACAAAGTACTATTACGGTGAAAAGAGGATTACATCTCATCGGAGGCATTCCCAGCTCCTATACATTATTTTTCTACACCTCCGGAAGGCGATACAGCTAGGTCATATCCCACGAGTCACGCAGGACGATAAACGACACAGCTAACACGAACTAGTGATACTACCACTAACTCAGACCGATCCGTAGTAGTCCTCGTAGAAGTCACCTCCATAGCCTGGAAGCTCAACATGATCATCCAGAAACAGACGATCTCGCGGAGCTTGTGGACCATAGGGGCTAGGATGAGGTCTTGGACCAACAGACGGTGGCCTGCGGGGACCGCGAGGTGGGGTGATGCCTCCTACATCACGCCAACCCATCATGTCTGGCAGAGCAGATCTCACAGGATAGAGATTGCGCATATCCGAATATCCAGCTTGCACCGCCGGTGCAAACCGAGTCAATGTGGCCCAATGGTCAGCACGGGTATTGAAGAGCTCTAACCTCAAGGCCCGATTTTCACGGTCCTTATCCTCGAGCATCTCAGCAGTGGTGCGAGTCCGTGAATCCTCCTGGATGGGGTCAGCATAGATAGCCTGGAGATACCCTTGTGCTCCCGGGAGTGATCCTGGCATATACCGGAAGTAAGAGTCCCGAAATAGGCCAGACCTGACTCGCATGATGGTCATCATAGAGTAGGCGGCGTCCTGCACAGCCATCTCAATAGTAACCCCGAGTCCATAGGAGCAGTGAAGGGGCTCGGTGGACCCAGGATAAGATGGAAATATCCTGACAGTGCAGAGATACTGGCTTTGATTAAAGTCTCGGAATTGCTCTTCGACCGTGTACTCAGGATACCAACGGTATCCAGCCTCAATCATTACCCTGACCAACATGGTAGTATGGCCGGGTACATCTAGGCATCGAGTCAGGCGAACCACTTGATTGAGGTCGCGAGTGGCCATCTGGAAACACAATCATAATGCAAAGGCATTAGAATTTGTAGCAAAATTTCGGCAGCATAACAGCTGTAAATGCTCAAGAAGGATTTTGAGACATTTGACAAAGGATTTCATACACACTCAACATCATCATATCAAAGTTCTGAGTCCATCCTAGTAGCATAATGTGGTAGTAGAACTGAACTAGGCTTGTATCCATCAAACCTATAAGGTACTACTGATTAGTAACACGTGATCCTGCTAGAGAGAGTAGATCCTAATTCCTTAACCCCCGGTGGAAGAATAGACTGACTCAGATCAGAATGTCATAAGATAAAGGAGTAAAAAGTGCCTTACGTTCCACCCACAAACAATTCCCCTACATATAACTAAAGAATTTCTAGACTCAACATCGACCAGTTTGGCTTGGAGAACCTACAGGCAGTCCAGCTCTGATGCCAATGCTGTCAGGACCCCGACTTGATGTCACATCGATCTAGCTTGTAACACCTCATATCACTTTGCGGCCTCACGCACGGTATCCCCACGGGTGTCGCCTTACCTTTGCCCGGGACCGTTTGCGCCTTTTAGCTCACGTATATGATAGTGTCGCTAGCATCCATATGATAAAGAGCCCGGGCTGACATGACTAGTCGTAAACCCAAAGTGGCACAGGCTTACAGGGACAGGCATCCATGACCCAGCAACGAACGTGTCGGTCATCAGCAAGTGGGTCCGGGCTGTAGCACTGGGCTAGCAGGACTCCGGTAAACCGGGCTGTAGCGGGCTAACAGGACTCCGGTACTCAATGCGTGACATTTCCCCAAGGGACAGACACAGGAACGAAGAAGGACACATGCCGGCCAGCCTGGGTGTTCCAGAGCAGTAGCAAGCTACCATGGCTCAATGGTAACACTAGGAGACATTTCCCGGTAAGAGAGGCTACTAAGGATAAACAACTAGATAGTCAGATCCCACACATACCAAGCATTTCAATCATACACACAATATGCTCGATATGTGCAAGTACAACAAGGCATCACAACATGACTCTACGACACAAGCACTTTATTTAAGGCTCAGAGAGCCATACATAACATACACAAAGGTACGGGTCACACGACCCAGCATTCAAGTCATACAGTCATACAAACCAGCAGCGGAAGTAACTTGTCTGAGTACAGACAACTAGTAAAATAAAAGAGGCTTGGAAAGCCTAGCTATACTACGTGGTCCTTCACAAGCTCAGGATCACCACCTGGGCCTTAGCCTACTCATTGATGTCAACGTCTACGTAGAACCCATCAGAAGGGGTTGCAGCGTCTTCTGTAAAAATGTAAATTATAGCAACATGAGTACAAAGGTACTCAGCAAGACTTACATCAGATCCTACATACATGCAAATTATCAAGAAGGGTTGGTGGAGTTATTGCAGCAAGCCAGCTTTGACTCTTGGCTAGGCTAACCTACGAGACTCCAACTTGAAATGGTTTTGCGCACACGAGTCCACTACTCACCACTTCAATACACTACCGAGGATCCACCTTCGTCTTCCTACGGAAGAGCCATCCTCGGCACTCACACTTATCTTGAGGCTTTTAGTAGTTTCCATTTACTTGTCTATGAACTGTATAGGCAACCAAGTAGACCTTTACCGCGGACGCGGCTATTCGAATAGATCATGATAACCCTGCAGGGGTGTACTTCTTCATACATGTTTCCACCACTTAGTGTCTGCACACGACATGTGCTCGGCAGACTTCAAGCGAAAGCCGACGTGGGTGTAGACCACGACCTACCTAAACACCTAAGCCTCTAGTCCAGGTTTATCGCCTATCCAGGTTCCATCCGCAGGGATTCCGGCCGAGGTTTCCCATACGGCCCCGAACGATGTGAACAGGGTTCCCGAGATACCTAACGGGTATTCGGTACACCCGGCCACGTACCTACCGCATCACAGCCCACCCCTACGGTCAGCGCTGTCCACGGCCTCCAGTAGGCTACAAACACCAGAAACTACTTGCAACTCCTGGACAGAGAGCTAGGGTGAATAAGAAGTTGAGCGGGGTCATATTTCAGGGCCCAATGCATGGTAGTAGTTGTATCTTAAATCACACATACAGATCTCACTGCTTAAGGTCGGCTTCAATGAAACAACCCACCATGTACTCCTACATGGCCTCTCATCGATACCTTTACCAAATCGTGTTCACCACACCACTCTCATTACCGACATAATCATTTCACTCTAGCCCATCACCCAGATGAACCAGACCTGACACGACTCTAAGCATAGCAGGCATAGCAAGGTAGGAACAACACATACATATGGCTCAATCAACTCCTACACATGCTAGTGGGTTTCATCTAGTTACTGTGGCAATGACAGGTCATGCAGAGGAAATGGGTTCAACTACCATGGCACACAGCAGTTTGAAACACGTTGTCTTAATGCAGTAAAAGAGAGCAGGAGCGAGAACATGGGATTGTATCGATATGATCAAATGGTTGGTTGCTTGCCTGATGGTTCGATGCACTGATACGGTTCTTCGTTAGGGTAATCACGGTACTCCTTGGGGGCAGAACCTGCCGCAAGAACACCGATACACAACCATCACCAAACAATCTGCAACAATATGATGCATGCATGAAACATAGCAATATGAGTGTGTTGGGCTAATGCAACTAAGACCAGAAGGGTTTGAACCAATTTGAATCAAAGATTCAAATTTCAAACTCAAACATGGCCTTTTAAAGTGTTTTTCCTTGTTCTGCATTAAACATCGGGTTAACTTGTTTAATCATGCATGAAAATAGTACAGATTGATAGATTGGATTTTTCTGATCATTTTTCATATATTATTTGTCTGATTTGGAGTTACAGAATAAAAGTTATGAATTTTTAAAGTTTAAACTATATTCTGGAATTTCCTACATTAGATTAATTCCAGAAAATCAATTATTGCGTCAGCCTGACGTCAGTGTGACGTCAGCAGGTCAACGGAACACGTCCGGGTCAAACCTGATAGTGGGTCCCGCGTGTCAGGGTGATTAATTTAATTAAAGTTTAAATAAAACTAAACCTGTTTAGTTAACAGGGCTGGGCCCCACCTGTCATTGACTCAGGGGAGTCAACCAGGGCCCACCCGTGGTCAAACCCGGGTCGGCTGCACCGGCGTTTGGCCGCCGGCGAGCCCGACGTGGCGGCGGAAGTGGTTTTGGCTGTTTCGGCCACCAAATGGGTCGCGGAGACCATCGGAGTGGAGCTGAGGACGACCCGCAGCTCTTGGTGGAGTCCGTTGGGGTCGGGGTGGCCGGAGTTGGCGCCGGCGATGACTTTGGTGGCCACCGGGGTTCGGCCAAAGATGAACTTGACGCAAGAGGGGTCGGTGAGGTGCGGGGAGTGTCTAGCTAGGTGCTAAGTGACACGGTGAGCATGATGGACACCGTGGAGTGGTCGGAGGGTGATCGAGAGCACGTCGGCGACGAGCTCCACGGCGGTGGGTGCGGTTGAGCTCCGGGAGGTCGCTACACGGCTCGGGAGCAAGAAAAGGAGGGTGGAAAAGATGGCTAAGCTCACAGTGAGTGCGACGAAGCCCTTGGTGTGGCCGGAGATGGACCGGAGCGACGACGGCGTTGAAGGGGATCTCCGGCGACGGCGGTTCGGGCGAGGTCGTTGCGGTGGACTCGGGCGTTGCGAGCGCTCGGGGCTCGGCTTGCTCGATGGAGTGGACAGCGGCGGAGCTCATGGACACAATGGGAGGACGCACGGGTGGCGGGGAGCACGGCTACGACGAAGGCACGACGATGGTGGCGTCGGCCATGGCGGGGGAGCGCGAGGGGGAGGAGCTGGAGAGGAGAGGGGGTGTCTGGGGGGTTTGGGGGAGCGAGGGAGGCCGGTCCACGACGTCACCGGGCGCGGGGAGCGGTGAGGCGGCGAGCAGGTGCGTGGCGCGCGCTGCGGTCGCCGTCGGGCACCTGCCTGCCTGCCTGGCCGGCAAGCAGCTCGCTGGAGCGGCGCTGGGCTGGGCCGGCAGGTGGGCCGGGAGCAGGCGTCAGGTAAGTTTTTCCATTTCTTTCTGTTTTCTATTTTTTTAATACTTCTGCAACTTTGTTGAATTAAATAAAATACTTAGGCAACTCCTAAAATCACCAAACTACTCCTGGTCCATAGTTGGATTATTTCCAACATGAAACATTTTAGTTTGGATATATTTGAGCATTTAAATATTTTATATAATTTTAAATGCCCAAATTCAAATATTTATGATTTAATTCAAAAACCCTAAGATGGCCTAGGAAAATGTGCATCACTTTTGGCAGAGGTTCTGAACCAAGACAAAAATGATGGGCATTTTAGAAGGGCATTTCAGGTTCATTGAAAAAGTTTTTTAGTAAACCCTAATTGGTTTCAGAGGGGACTGGGGGTTCTGTCATCCCCATTTCAGGTTTCTGATGAAAGAATAAACATGATGCAACACTCTAATGCATGAACTAGCTAGGGTGTGATAGAGGAGCTGGCGATGCATGAAGACCTGTGCACTTCCTTGGAGCTGTTCAACTTGGCGACCAAGTGCGCCAGGGCTGAGGAAGGGCGCCTCTCTCTCCTCGAGCTGCCTGCCGCAGACCCAGAAGAGAAGAAACCCAAGGCCAAGGATGTGAAGCGCAAGGGGGCTGCCGTGCTCGCGGCAGAACCATACACCAAGCGGGGCAGAGATCAGCCCGAATCTTCCAAGGGCAGTCGATACTATGTGTACCACGACCTCCACACCCACAACACCAATGAATGCCAAGAGCTCCAAGCCATGCATGAAGGAAGGATCGGCCGACGTCCCGACCGCAGCGACCGGGGATACGGCCGAGGAGGGGGAAGGAACGCAGGACGCTGGGAAGACCGCGGCCCTCGCCAAGGGTGGCGCGACCAACCTTGCGAGGATCGCTGGCAGGACCCGCCTCGCGAGGGAGACTGGAGGGATCAGCCTCGCGAGGATCGCCCGCAAGGCAACGCAGGCCTCCCTCCGCTGCCGCCGCAGCCAAGGAGAAATGAGGACCGTCATCAGGACGAGGGGGCTGGGGGCTTCTGGGAGCCACGTGCGATCGCCTGCATCCTGGGCGGAGCTCAAGCCCCAGCCTCTTAACGCACCTTCAAGGAGTTCGCCCGCGAGGTAAATGCAGTCCTCCCCAAGCTCGAGGCCACGCGCCCTCTCAGGTGGTCGGCGTGCACCATCATGTTCGGCTCAGCGGATCAGCTCAAGTGCGCGGCCATAGCCGGAGTCCTCCTAATGCTTTGCTCCCCAATCATCAGCAACGTGCTAGTCACCAGGACCCTCATCGATGGCGGGGCAGGGCTCAACGTCCTGTCCGTGGAAACATTCAACAATCTCCAAGTGCCCTACAATCAGCTTCAGCCAACCAAGCCTTTCTCCGGAGTCACCGACAGCTCCACGGTCCCGATTGGGAAGGTCCGCCTCCCTGTCACCTTCGGGGCACGCGACAACTACCGCACCGAGCTCATCGACTTCGGCGTCGCCCACATTCGCCTGCCATACAATGCCATCCTCGGGTATCCAGCGCTGGCCAAGTTCATGGCCGTAACCCACCATGGCTACAAAGTCCTCAAGATGCCAGGAAGTGGTGGAGTCATCACGGTGACCTGCGAAGAGAAAGATGCGGTGTGCTCCCTGGAACTATCCTTTCAGGCCGCATCACTGGAAGACCCGGATCGCGGAAGCAGGAGGCTTCCCGAGACCGCCCACAAGAAGAAGAAGACATCGTCCGGCCCGGTCCCTCAAAGGCAGGCCCCTCAGGGCCCGCGCCTGTCCAGGGGGAACCTCCTTCCATCGCATAGGGAAGCACGCCCGGCGCCCTCCTCAGGCAGGGCTCAGGGGCTCTCCCCTGGAGGGCCGCCGACCTCGCCAAGGTCGCGAGGGAGGCGCTTGGGCACCACTTGGAGGCGTGTTTCGAAGCACGTTTCCCTCAAGAAGGAGAAAGGCAAGGAGGGCCAAACCCTCAGGAGTTCGTCAGCAAGGCCATTCAGGAGCTACAGGAGTCAAGAGTCATGAGAGGCAGCCGCCGCTTGCCCGCTGTGGCTCCCCATCCAGGCGAGGATGGTGGGCTGCGCGTCTGCATCGACATACCAGGGCTCAACCGAGCCGCCTCTCAGGAACGCCTCTGGCCCTCACAAGTGGGGCGCTACGAAGGTCCACCCCACAGCTATGTTCGCATGCCTTACGGCTTGCCGAACGTGGCTGCGGTGCGCCAGTGCCTCATAAGGAGCATCCTGGAGCCTCAGGAGGCCAGACATTCTGTAGTCCTGGCGGAGATGGAGATGGTTCACGAGGAGCCACCAGCGCCCCCGGAGCCTCCCGAGGCTCCTGGGCCTGGGGGCTCGTGAAGATCGGCTCCCGCAGCCCGCTACGCCTGCTGCTTCAACACCCCTTCGTCGTCAACACTATCAGGTGACATCTTTCAAGTTTCGTTTCCAGCTGGGAGCGCCCCCCAGGGCTGCATTATTCCTAGGCCGCGTGGGTCCGTCCCTGCGGTGTGTATCCCTTTTGCTCGTGTTTTTAGCTTACTTTGTTGGGGGCACCCTCGGGCTGCATTATCCCCAAGTCGCTCGGGTCAGACCCAGTGACGTGTACCCTTCTTGCGTTTATCTTCGGGCCATGCTTTCGACCCATCATGCTCGTTATTTGGTGCCTATCTGTGGCACCTTTTCTTCCTTGATGTCGGCAGCTTGCGCGTTAAAGGGGGGGGGGTACCTGAGCATCGCGACTCAGGGCTCCTACCGGCTCTCCAGCCCTCACCGTCTGGCCTTGTCCACGGCATCGCAACCTGGCATACCAGCGACGGCTGAGACCAGCTCGAGGGCCGGGACCCGAGGACGTAGAGCTTCGACATC
>NC_057807.1:112792380-112799584 GCF_018294505.1 Triticum aestivum
ACCAGCTCGAGGGCCAGGACCCGAGGATGTAGATCTTCGACATCTAACCAAGCTTGCACGTTAAAGGGGGTGTACCTGAGCATCGCGACTCAGGGCTCCTACCGGCTCTCCAGCCCTCACCCTCTGGCCTTGTCCACGGCATCGCGACCTGGCATACCAGCAACGGCTGAGACCAGCTCGAGGGCCGGGACCCGAGGACGTAGAGCGCCGGCATCTAACCAAATTTGCAGGAACACATCCCAAGATATGGCCCAGTGCCAGGCGCAACCCGCCTTGAGGTAGGGCCCCGTGAGTCCCGCGCTGGCTCACGGGTGCCCAGATACACCTCGTCAGGCCCTATCGTGCCAACCACGTGTCAGGGCGGGGCTGTACACACCCTGGGGGCTCCTCCCGGAGGGGAGCCCCCTCCCACGCACCAGTGGAAGCACCATGCTCCGCGCTGGCTGATGACACTGCCGAGGAGCGGCTATGCCCGTACACATACGGAAGAGCTATGCTCCGTGCTGGTGATAAACAACTGAGGGTGGCCCCCGGGCCGCATCAACCTTAGGGAGCCCAGAGCTCACTGTCTAGCCTCATTGCAACGCCTCCCCTCGGGAGTGCCGCGCGAGGGGGCTGGGCACGGGGGCTGCGCCTGGGTCACGCCCAGACGCACGCCACCCAGCCAGGCCCCCCGGGCCTAGTTCGTTCCACGTCCCTCCCCGAGTGGAGCCAAGGTACGAAGGCCATTTGAGCGTCAAGGGGGACTCTTGAGCATCACGACTCAGGAGCCTAACTTGTCACGTAGCCCCTCACTCCTTAGTTCCGAAAGGCTAACTGCGGTTGAGGTATGCACGGGGCCGGGCTCTGCAGACGTAGAACGGTAGATCCACCCACATCTCACCTCCCTAAGGAGTCACCCCCACATCTCACCTCCCTACTTGCTGTTCGAGCGCCAAGGAGGACTCCTGAGCATCGCGACTTAGGAGCCTAACTTGTCACGTAGCCCGTCACTCCTTGGTCCCGTCTTGGTTTCCGGTCGGGGCTAACGGCGGCTGAGGTATGCGCGGGGCCGGGCTCTGCCGGCGTAGAACATAAGCAAGTAGGAAGGAAAAGCGCAAATTTCAAGGAATTCAAAAGCAAATATTACAGTCCATACTGTTATCACAACACCAAATGCAAGTTTTAACGCCTCCCCGAGGCATGATACATGCGCAGGAATTAAAAGCAGGACGGGAGCCACAACGGAGTCACTTGTCGGCGGTGGAGCTGCGTGGAGCGGGTTCGCCTTGTGGAGCTGCAGGCGGGGCGCCCCGCTTCAGCTTGGGGCTGAAGGCCCGGAACTTCCCCAGCAGAGCCTCCGCGCGACCCTTCACGGCCTCAGCGGAGGCAGCGGCAAGCTTGCCGCTCGCTGGCTCCAGCAGGCTGTCAAGGTTGTTGTTGGGTTCGTGAAGATAGATGTGGGTAAGGACCCGCATCAGCACTGCAGAAGACAAGACGCGCGCCTCGGCCTCAGCCGTAGGGCCAAGGCCAAGGGTGACATCTTCAAGAGCATGAACTAGGAAGGGAAGCAGCTTGGCGAGGCCATCCTCGGCGCCGGCCAGCGGGCTCTCCAGGCTGCTGTCATAAAGCATCTTCAGCAAGGTGCTGGCCTTCACCTCCATCTCCGTGAAGGCCACGCGATCCTCGACAAGAACCCGTGCCTTGCCGTCCAGCTCGACCTTCCTCGCCTCCAACTCTTTCTCCAGCATGCCTAGGCGGTCACGGCGCTTCTTGAGCTTGGCGTCCCGGTCCTTGACGGCCGCCTCGCGAGCCTTCATGCCTTCCTCCTCCTCTTGGCAAAGGCGGGTCTCCTCGGCGAGCTGGTCCCGCAGGCCCTGCAGCTCGCTCTCCAGCGCCTTGCAGCGACCTCGGACATCAGCCACCTCCCCCAAGGCGGCGTCGCGAGCAGCCTTCGCCCCAAGAACGACCTGCCTCTCCTCGTCGCAAGCATCGAGGCTTGGACCAGCGCCACCCGAATCGAAGCATCGGAGCGAATCCAGCCAGATGCCAGCTCCAGAAGCCCGGCCACTAAACGAGGGTCGGCGCCTAGAAGATCCTGCCGCAGACGGTCCAGTTCGGCGGCAGCACGATCCAGAACAGTAGGAGGAGTCGGAGAAGCAGCGGTCGGTGGAGTAGGAGGAGAAGACGGCAGCGTGACCACAGTATCCTGAGGTGGAGCCTGCTGCGCCCCAACGGCTGTGGTGGCGGCATCAGGCAAGGGCACCTCGGGAGTCGCTTGGGCCATGGGGGCTGAGTTCGCCACAGCCGGCTCGGCCAGGCCTCGCGAGGACGCCCGGGCAGGAGAGGCCCGTGCGTCATGGTCACCTTCTCTCGCGGGCAGAGGCGCTGCCCCGGATGGAACCTCAGGAGCTCCCTTCAAATTCTTTGCTGCGGGCGCCAGCCTAACCAGGAGATACGAACGTCAAGCCTTAGCAACAGAACAAGAAATAAGATAGGAATCAAGCACTTACGGGTCGTCGCAGTCTCCGGCCATACTTGAAGCCCGAGAGCCAGCTGCAAGGATCAGCCTCAAGGAGCTCGGGGGTAGGAGGCGCGTCTGCGGATCGCCTCGGGGCCGGGGCAGACCCGCGGGGGATCAGCCCGGTCCTGTCCTTCTTCGGGATCGGGGGCAGGCTCCCACCGCCCTGCTCGTCGTCATCCTCGTCGTCATCACTTGGAGAAAGGCAGAGAGCGCGGGACCAGCGACGAGGGCGGGGGGAGCCCTAGACTCTCCGTCGGTCGCCTCGGAGTCAGGCTCTTCTTCCCGCTCCCTTTCTTCCTTCTCTTCGCTGGAGTCGCCAGAGGACACGTCCACTGGGTCCTCGGGAGCCTCCGCGGGCACGGGCCCGTCCCCGTTGAAGACGGGCATGGACTCCACTACCTGCTCCCAGTCCTCACGGAGGAATGGGGGCGTAGGAGCGCCCTCCAACCTCGCCATGTCGCCCCCGACCAAAGACTGGAGAACCGCAGCCAGATCCTCATCGGCCAAGACCGCGTGGCTCGGGTGGGGCCTCCACATCGGAAGTGGGTACTGACGAAGCGGAGCCAGCTGGTGCTCGAGGAATTCCCTCAGCAGCGATGCGCCAGTCAGCTTCGCCGCCGCCATGCTGGCCGGCCTCAGATCCGCGTCCATCTTCTCCAACACCAGCCTCGCGCGGGGGTCCCCGAGCTCCACTCGAGACCAGTCGTCGGAGCTCGCGGGGTGCCCCGTGGGCAAGATCAGCCAAGGGTGGATGCGCCCAGCATCTACCAAGACCCACTTGCTCCTGAAGCCCTCAATGCTCTTCCCGGGGTTCGAAATGGCGATGGAGCTACCGTATGCGACGAAGCTCGCACACGCAGAGACGGGACCACGAGAGGTCCGGAGGGAGAAGTAGTGGCGCAGCAAGGCCACTGAGGGCTTCACCCCTACGTGAGCCTCGCAATAGTAGGCGAAGATCGCCAGAAGAAGGACAGAGTTGGGGTGGAGATGCAGAGCTTGAAGCTTGTAATGGCGGAGGACAGAGACGAAGAACTCAGAAAAGGGAGGCACCAGACCGGCAACAATGGCGGTCACAAAGAGTGGATAGAAGGTGCTCCCTTGGCCCTCAGGAAGGGCAGAGCCGGCCTTGAACACCTTCGCCCCTTCGATGCCCTGCGCCACCACCATCTGGCGCACCCGGGCAAGGCTCGCCTCCGACACATTCGGCAAGTCCAAGGCGGACGAATACCAAGCTCCGGCCGGGGCCTGGCGAGGCGCCATGTCTTGCTAGGGCGCACAGACGGAGTAGATCTGAAGATTTCGAAGGCAGGAAGGAGATGCGCAAGAAAGGGGATCTAAGCAGCAACCGTAGGAAGCAAAAAGAAGTAAAGCCTAGACAGATGCCGCTCCTTTATCAACTCGCGCGGTTGCTGAGGTGCCCGCGTCCAATCAACCGCCACGCGGCACCCAAGGCCGCAGGCTATTAGGGCCCGCGGCGCTTCGCACTTGCCCTTTCGCCTCTCTGCTCGGCCAAGTCCGAGCGCGCCTTTGGCCCGGGGGCTACTGTCGGCGTTCTGGGAACGGGGGTCCCCAGACTTGCCTGCCTGCGGCCTACGGCGTGGCTCAAAGGGGGGCCCAACACGGCCCATCTTCATCAACACAAGCTCAAGACCCTCGCGAGGGGCCAAGCCTCGCGGGGCGGACGACAAGGAGCTTCCTCAGGCACGGCCTCATCAGGCTGGCTCACGAGGAGGCGGAGAGATCAAGGCGGGGTATCTCATGAGGTGCCCATGATGCCAGCCATGACGACCAAGGGCGCCAGTCGGGCGCCAGCCCGCGCAGTGTCCTCCTTTCCTCTTTGGTACAAAGGGAGCAAGCGCAGGCGAGATCATCAAGCAAAGGCATCCATTTCGGTGCAACAAGACCAAGACCAGCCCAACGGCAGGAAGGAAGTCATCATGGAGCCCAAGCAGGCGTCACCACCAGAGCCTTTGACAGGCGAAGACCAACATTAGTCAGGATAAGTGTACCAGATGTTCCCCTTCAAAATGGCCAATTGTTGGCGCCCTTCCCGCTCAATATTTGGGAAGAGGCCCAGGGCCTTTGCCTATAAATAGGACTAGCCACCGCCATGGTAGAGGCATCTAGCATCGAGCATCTAGAATCCAGGAGCCAGAATCAAGAACGGGATCCTCACCAGGAAACCAGTAGAGAGAGAGCGACTGAACTCCCCTAGCAGTTCATCGTCCCAGCCAAGAACAGGCCCTCGTGAGGCTGTTCTTCCTTGTATTGTTCATCATCAGCCCAAGAGGCAATCCACCACACCACACACTGGAGTAGGGTATTACACCGCAATGGTGGCCTGAACCAGTATAAACTCTATGTCTCTTTGTTGTTCCTTCCGTGGTTTAGATCCTAGCGAGTCGGTGGGGAGCAGGTAGGTAGAGGGCGAAATCTCCGCGCGCACCCCAGTGTTCGAACCTCAAGGGTCTGCCGGAACCCGAAATCCGACAACACCGGAGGGGCTAGAGTTACACAGAGTCGGTTACAGAGAAGGAAATCTACATATCTGAATATCCAAGCTTTCCTTCCACGCGAAGGGAGTCTTCAATCTTGTATCTTCATAGTCCAATAGTCCTGCTGACGTATATAGTCCGGATGTCTGAGGACCCCTCAATCCAGGACTCCCTTAGTAGCCCCTGAACCAGGCTTCAATGACAATGAGTCCGGTGCGCAGATTGTCTTCGGCATTGCAAGGCGGGTTCCTTCTCCGAATACTCCATAGAAGATTTAGAACGCCAGGATCGTGTCCGGCTCTGCAAAACAAAATTTGCATTCCACCGTAGAGAGTACAATGTTCCACAAGTCTAATCTGCTGACAGCTTTTTATAGTTGACATTACGCCACGGTCCGGTCATTATTCAAACCGTTTTCACAATCAACCACCGCACATATCGCGAAGCGGTTTTATCGGCACGTCTTGTTGAAGCAGAGATCGTGTCCCCTTATCACGGGATCCTCATCAATACAAACGTGGGTAACCCAACCGTGCCATCAAACGTGACGTTTGGGGAATAAGCGATTTTAACGGGTAAATGGGGAGGCGCATGATCTTTGCTGCCTTTATAAGGGGATAAGAACTTCCCTTTTTCACCCACGCCCTTCTCTACTCATCCATTCATTTCCGCTCGAGCCCTAGTGCCCAAGCGCTCCTCCCCTCTGCCCAAGAAGGCTTCTCGAAGATGTCCGGATCTGGAGTAGGAGGTAAATGGATGGCCTCTACCGTCCGGGAGAAGGACATCAAAAAGCTTCGGGGGGCTGGGTATCTGACCAAGAGAATTAGCCACCGCCTCCTGACAGTGGGACAGATCATCCCCACTCCGGAACCCCACGAGAGGGTGGTATTCCTCCCTCATTTTGTCCGCGGGCTAGGGTTTCCCCTCCACCCATTTGTTCGCGGCATCATGTACTATTATGGGATTGATTTCCATGATTTATCTCCCAATTCTTTCCTCAACATCTCGACATTCATCGTTGTGTGCGAGGCCTTCCTCCGCATCCCGCCGCACTTTGGCTTATGGCTGAAGGTTTTTAATGTGAAGCCCAAGGTAGTGTGTGAGGATGCCGAATGCGGAGGCACCATGGTGAGCATGGTGAGGATGCCGAATGCGGAGGCACCATGGTGAGCAAGATGCCCAATGTTACGTGGCCGATGGGGACTTTCAACGGTTCCGTCAAGGAGTGGCAGCAGCAGTGGTTCTACATCACCGAGCCGCGTGGCAAGGAGTGGACCGCCATTCCGGAGTTCAGATCTGGTGCCCTCCTGTGACTTACGTCCTGGCACGAGAAGGGCCTGAGCGGGGCTTCGTCTGACGAGCTATCAGATCTCCTGATGCGCGTCCAAGACATGGAAGACAAGAGCATCAAGCTCGTCAATGTAGTCCAGGTGATGTTGGTTCGCCGGATTCTACCATGTCAACACCGAGCTTGCAATCTATGGGAATTCGACTCGGCCAAGCACCAGACCCTGCTGGAGCTCTTTGGCTCTACACACAAGGACATCTTGTAACGCCCCGGATCTGATGCGCCAGGTGTCCGCCGGTTATTCACCGTCATTTCCATGTCATTTGCTTGCGTGTTGCATTTTATCATGTCATCATGTGCATCTCATTTTGCATACGTGTTCGTCTCATGCATCCGAGCATTTTCCCCGTTGTCCATTTTGCAATCCGGCACTCCTATGTCCTCCGGCGTCCCCTTTTTGTCTCTCGTTGTGAGCGGGTGTTAAACTTTCTCGGAATGGCCCGAGGTTTGCCAAGCGGCCTTGGTATAACACCGGTAGACCGCCTGTCAAGTTTCGTGCCATTTAGAGGTCGTTTGGTACTCCCACGGTTAACCGGGTAACCGTAAAGCCCCTTTCGTCTTGCAGCCCTACACCCCTTCTAACTGGCCCAAAACCCATCCTAACCCCCTCCATGCTCTCGGTCGTTCGATCACGATCGTGTGGGCGAAAACCGCTCTCCATTTGGAGCCCCCTAGCTCCCTCTACCTATAAAACGTCCCCTTCCCCTCCATTTTCGGGCAAAACCCTAGCTCCCCTCACCTCCCGCCGCCGGACGCGTCCGTTCGCGCCGGACATGTCCGCCGCCGTCGCCTCCAACCAACGGGAAGCCGCCACGTGGCGCTCCCCGCCACCAGCCGTCGCGCCCCGCTGCCAGGCCC
>NC_057807.1:113100003-113182346 GCF_018294505.1 Triticum aestivum
TCAATTCCCTGTGGAGTAACAATATAGCCAAGAAAAGATACTCGGACGGTGCAAAAGGTGCACTTCCCAAGGTTACCAAACAAACGTGCATCACGTAGAGCAATAAAAAAACACGTAGATGTTCCAAATGTTCTTCCAAAGATTTGCTATAAATAAGTATATCATCAAAATAGACTACCACAAATCTTCCAATGAAAGCACATAAAACTTCGTTCATTAATATCATGAAAGTACTAGGTGCATTAGTTAACCCAAAAGGCATGACTAACCACTCATATAAACCAAACTAGGTTTTAAATGTTGTTTTCCGTTCATCTCCCAACTTCATACGAATTTGATGGTATCCACTACGCAAATCAACTTTGGAAAATATTGTAGAGCCACTCAATTCATCAAGCATATCATCTAGCCTAGGAATAGGATGACGATAACGAATAGTAATATTATTAATGCCTCTACAATCAACACACATACGCGACGTACCATCCTTTTTTGGCACTAATATAATAGGAACAACACAAGGACTAAGAGATCGCGTATATAACCTTTGTCGAGCAGCTCCTGTACTTGACGCATAATCTCCTTTGTCTCCTCTGGATTGGTACGGTATGGTGCACGGTTGGGTAGTGATGCACTAGGAATTAAGTCAATCTGATGCTCAGTCCCTCGAATAGGTGGTAATCCCGGTGGCACGTCTTGTGGAAAGACGTCAGCAAACTCCTGCAAAATGTTAGTGACAACAGGAGGCAAAGAGGAAGGCACGTCCTTGAATGAAAATGATGCCTCTTTGCACACAAAAGCATAGCAAATAGATTTGCTGAAATCTAGCTCATCAATATCAGATTTGGTGGCAAGTAAACATGCACTTTTCAATTTAATTTCAGAAGTAACACTAGACGGTTTATCATTAGGCTTCATTTTTTGCTCAAATTCTTTTGCCACAATTTGATTTTCACTCTTATTTTTCTCCTATTTTGCTTTATTAGCTCTATTAATATCATCTTTCAAAATGGAATCAGGAGACATAGGAAGCAAAGCAATATGTTTATGCTTATGAACATGAGTATACTGATTGTTTCTGCCATGGTGTACATAATTTTTTTCAAATTGCCATGGTCTACCAAGCAATAAGGAACATGCTTGCATAGGTACCACATCACAATCAACATAATCAGTATATGTAGAGATACTAAATGCACACAAATAGTATGTGTTACCTTAACCTTACCGCTGTTGTTGAACCATTGGATGTAATAAGGATGTGGATGTGGTCTTGTGGTGAGAGATAACTTATCCACCATCTCAATGCTAGCCAAGTTGTTGCAACTCCCTCCATCAATGATGACGCGGATAGAACGTTCCTTCACAACTCCCTTTGTATGGAACAAATTATGCCTCTGATTTTGCTCAGCTTGTGTCACCTGCATACTCAAAACACGTTGAGCAACTAAACATTCATACCTGTCAGCATCTTCAGCAGCCATGTATTGCTTCTCATGATCATAATCATATCCACCGTGTTCTTCACTTGTAATAAGAGCCAAAGTCTCCTCATCATAGTCACTAGCGGACTCATACCCACCATCCTCAGTAGCAATCATCAAACGCTTAGATGGGAATTCTCTCGCATAATGATCTCCACCCTTGCAACAACGACAAATAATATCATGTGTTTGCCCTGTTGTTGCCATGGATGAAGAAGAGCTCTATGCGGGACTGGAAGGTGTACTCCTCGCAGATGGTGGTGGTGGTGCCTGTTTTTTTGTATCTTGGTTGGAATTGGCGGCTAAAATCAGTGGTGTTGTAGTAGAACGTGTGGGAGTAGAGGATGTACGTGGTGTCCATGATGAAGATTGACCTGTAAAAAAATTAGTTCGCGCTAATGCATGTCGATCTTGCACTTCACGTTCAGCTTTACAAGCAAGATGGAATAAATGAATGATATTATTATACTCCTTATACTCTAGAATGGTCTGAATCTGTTTATTTAATCCACCCATAAAACATGCAAGCATAGCTTCATTATCCTCAATAATACCACATCTAATCATGCCTCCTGATAATATTCTTCTACGGAATTTTTTTCCTTGTCTTAAACGCTGCAATTTTTGAAGCAATTAATGTTGATAATATGGTGGAACCCAACGAGTACACATAGCAGTTTTCAAAGCAGCCCAAGTAGTTGGAATAGGATATAATCTACAATGTTCAGACCACCAAACAGAAGCAAAGCTAGTGGATTCACAAACAGTAGCAGCAACACGTCTCTCCTGAGGATATTGTAAGCATGTGAAACGTTGTTCAGTTTCTAACTCCCAAGTAAGATATACATCAGGAATGTATCTACCCTCAAATGGTGGAATATTCAATTTCAGTTTAGGAATATGGTCATAATTGGTTACGATTATATGCCTGAGGTCGACCTGCTGATGGTGGTGCTAGTGGTTGCACATAGTTCAAATTTTGATCAACCTCATCCTCGTAAGTGTCCTCCACCTCTGCAGTAGCAGAAGGAGCTATAGAAGCATCAACAGCAGTAGCAGCGGTACCAGAATTTTGTCCTAGCTCAAGGGGAATGCACAGTGCTCGTCCCACTTGATTTGGAAGGCGACGTTGTTGTTGTTGTTGTTGTTGTTGTTGTTGTTGTTGTTGTTGTTGTTGTTGTTGTTGTTGTTGTTGTTGTTGTTGTTGTTGTTGTTGTTGTTGTTGTTGTTGTTGTTGTTGTTGTTGTTGTTGTTGTTGTTGTTGTTGTTGTTGTTGTTGTTGTTGTTGTTGTTGTTGTTGTTGTTGTTGTTGTTGTTGTAGAGGTGCGACAGGTGCAGCCGGCGGTGGTTGTGGAAGACGCGCGAGCAATTCATTAAACTTGTTATCGAGCTTTGTTTTGAATGTCTTCTCAATGCCATCTATCTTCTCCATGGCCTCTTCAAATCTGTTTAGCACATCTTGCACCTATCCACTCATCATTTGCTGAAATTTATCATGCAGCTGTTTGTTCATCATGTTCTCCCAATCAGTCTCATCGGCTTGTGATCCTGCCATGGTTAGAAACAATAGAAACACACAAGAATATGATCCTACAGACTACTAGGAAGTGGTGGTGGTGGTGGTGGTGTGTCACAAATCCGTCAAGCAAATCTCAAATTCTTACCAGTTCTTACCCAGCAGCAGGTGGTGATCGGCAACCGGTGTCGTCAAAACTCTGAAAGCTTGGATAGAGCGATTATCAGGGAGAGTCAAATGCATGATGTATATGTATGTGGAGCTGGGAAGGCTTATAATATGGTAGCAAAAAGGGTCAGCAATAATCAATTTAGAGATGCAAAGTTGAATAAACGCTCAACGACGGTACTGTGCTGGTCCTAGGTTAGGCCATGCTAGAGACGCGAGCCTAGAACACTAACAAAAAATCATGGCGCTGCACGTAAACAAGGGAGGAGCACACTCTGAATTTTTCTCTGTTTTTGACTTTTTTGGCACTTTGTTTCCTCTCTTTTTTGCTCCGCAACAATTTTTTCGAAAAAAAAAATCTACAAATGGTCTAAAAACTGCCTAGCGAAAATTTTCCAGACTTAGTTTTTTTTTGAAACTGGAACTAATTTTCTTTTGTGGCTGATACATAAGTTGGGAAGTCCTACTTGTCATGAGTCAGAGTATGGCATAATAGAGTAACAAATACCGGACTCAGACTAGGACTGGTGGCGGAGATGAATCTGGTGGAACTCAGACTGCTGGTGGCGATCAATCTGGTGGAACTCGGACTGGTGGCGGATATATTTGCAGGTGGACTCGGATTGGCGTGATGACAGCGGATATGTGGTGTCGTATATGAACTCAGATTGGCGGCGAATATGTGGTGGTGGTATATGGCAGCGGCGATGATGCGGTGGTGATATATGGCAGCGGCGATGATGATGATGCGGTGGTGATATATGGCAGCGGCGACGTGACAGCCTATGAATGGAACTCGAAACTCTAAAGGACTAGACGCTAAGACCAGCAACTCGGCACGACGATGCAACTGCAAATTCAACAAAACAAAACTCTAAAAAGGTTATGCAAAGGCTCAGATTGGTTCGGATATGAGAAACTAACCCTAATTTTTTTTGGCTTTTTCATGGACTGTAGGTATGAAGAACAGACTCAATCTAAACTACGAAATACTGTAAAATCTCATCGAGCAACCTGGATATCTGATACGACTTGATAGAGGCGAAGGTGTCCCTATGTTTTGATGAGATATCTATCATTTTCTGTGGGAGTCAACTTTGACGATCCGACTACGAATGTGCGAAGACATTGCGCCTTAGCAATCGCTAAACCAACTTCCGAGGGGTTGTTGACCATGCCGGAGCACGATCAACCTGACCACGAGGGTCTATTTCTTGCGAGCAAATGAAGAACAAGCAAGAAGCTGAGATTGCAATTTGGATATTGTGAATATAAGATGAAAACTTTATTGATCAAGATGGGGTTCTGTGACATCTTGGTCTGGTCGTTGAACACAAACGAAGTACGCGAAGTTGTAGCTATGGCAAACTTTTAATCTAAACAAAACTCGAAGTCTAAACGACGCCCTAAGGGCTGTATATATGAAGGAGTAGGGGGGAATTTCGTGACCCCTTGTAGGAGGGGTCCGAATCCAACCGTAACTTTGATTCGCCACACATACGGACTCTAAAAACAGTCTATACTTATGTATTTCGAAATTACATGGGCCTAGCCCAATAATAAGGTGACGCAACACCTATAATAGCCTCTGGACGAAATTTGTGAAGTGGCATCTTGTATATTTCGTCCAAGTCTTCATGCACTCATTACGGTGGGTTCAAAGTCCTGAAATCATCACTTGAAACTCCGTTCTTGTTTCCCTTGCGCATGCCATCATCTCCATGCTTATTCTTGCTCCGATGTTCATCCTTCTCCAAGCTAGGCCCTTCATTTGTAAGCAAAACAAATGTATCCAATTTAGGGAGCATCATATTCTCATGGACAATAGAATCATTGCCAAGAAACGAAAGTACCTGGTAATTTAATTGGTGTGCGCGAGCTCTAGTAATTGGTCCAGTATGTATAGTTGCAGGGGCTGTGGGTGTAACAATGGTATTGATGTCCTCATCAGCGGCAATGACAGGAGCTGCTTTCGTCGTCTCGCGGGGGTGCTATGACGGGTGCACGAATGCGATATACGATGGCTGGTGGCACTGTGCTTCAACCAGAGTTGGAGCACGGCGAGTTGCAAGGCCATCTGACAACTGTGGCGAGCAACAGCCCCTGCTATGAGTGACGAGCAGTGTCGATGATGGGGACAGCGATGACGAGCGCGCGGGAGCCCACGAGACAAGCAGCAAGCGCATATCATGTGGGATGCATGGAGGGGGGATGGGGTGCTGGGTGAGCTGTGAGAGAAGGTCGAAGCAGTACGGGAGATCCAACAATGTGAGGGCCTCCAATCGCACGGTGCACACTACTGGCCGAAATTTCGACCGGTTGACCGGCACCTAGCGCTCGCCTTATATAACTATGTCATATTATTTTTGTCTGTTTCATCAACTATGAAGTTGAAATCTTTTATCGACACTACGATCAAGAATCTTGGTTCGACATTCTGCACTTCTAGGGATTACCCCGACCCAAGTTTGTTCATCTATTTGAATGGATGACTCAATGGGCTTTTAGAAACTTTCTGATACAATCAGGTTCGTGCGGATGAACGAGTGGAAATCTTGATGCTTCAATCCAGTTGCTGTCTCTACCAGATGTCTTACAATTATTTCATCTTGCAAAGATTCATGCTATGAGGAAGATATCTCCAAAGGATTTTGTTGTAATTCTTATCTATAGGAACTAATTTGTAATTTATTTGATCTGGTATCCAAAGCATTGTACATGTAATGGTTACGAGTGTAATAAAGTTTTAGGTGCTATGGAGTGTCCTTCATCTACACTACTATGGGCAAAACCACCCATCATCGAGATAACTAGATGAGACGCCGCGCTTCGCCGCGGTCGGTAATAGCTGCGCCATCCGGATGTGATTTTAGTTGGCTTGGTCTAGGCTCTGGGCGTGTGCATTTTCGTGTCCTATCTTCTTTTTTGAGAAAGATGTGCAACATTACCGGGGGCAGCGTTTTGGCTCCCGGTAGCATGTGCTCCCGGGTGAACAGTACCCCCAAAAAATGTTTGAAAAAATTCTGAAAAAATTTGTGGATGATCATTTTGGTGTCGCAAGCATGCTTGACAATTTTCATACGTAACAGAGCAGCGGTGTTTCGTCGGTGTAAAAGACAAAATTGGGTTGACATTTGGTCTTCGATTTGTCTTTTTTGCGCAGCCCAAAATGATTAACCTTTTTGCCTCAAAATTTACAGGTAGCATTTGTATGTGACAAAGATCACAAAATAAATTTGTCTCAATTTTTTTGACATTTGAAATAAAAAATTTGGCCTCCTAGGAGTCAAATTGATTTTCCGAACATTACCTCTTACCTACCCCGCAAAAAAAGGTTACCTCTTACCCACATACCAGCCTTTGTTTAGTTGTGCCGCTGGTTTGACGTGCGTGTGTGAGTTTTTTTCTGACGTGCGGGTGTATTAGTTGTTGACTTGTCATGAACACATGGTGTTCGCTTGTTGTTCCTTATTTTTAGCAAACAAGGCCTTTCCTAACTAGTTGTGCGCGCAACCTGAATCTCGCTCACACAAGCTGCTAAGGATCCGAGCCGGCTGGCCCATTGGGTCCCATGACTGGAAATCGCCACTGCCTTTTCCCCAACTAGTATACAGTACCAATACAATCACATCATATTATTCCATGCCCCCACATCGTAGCTAAGGCCTACTCTCCAGTCCGTAGCATACACCCCCACCGGGATGAGGTGACTATTTTAACTTACTTTGCTCTTGCTGCAATGGACTTCCATGCATGAAGTTTATTGCAACTTTTGGACAAAAGTATACATGGACATTTTGAACATGTCGAATCTACTTTAACAAAAATTGAACAGCCTACTGAGAACGTCTTTGTAAACATAACTCTATTTTAAAACTTTACGAAATATTACATTTACCTAGCTGGCACTTTGTATGGAAACTCTGAAGAACTTTGTGGTATAATTCAATAAACTTTATGGTTGTATGTGTTGGTACTTTTTTCCAATTGATATTTTTTACGAAATATTACAATTACCTAGCTCGCACTTTGTATGAAAGTTCTGAAGAACTTTGTGGTATAATTCAATAAAGTTTATGGTTGCATATGACGGCGATTTTTTCCAATTGCTATTTTTTTACGAAATATTACATTTACATAGCTGACACTTGATAACCCACAAGTATATGGGATCACAACAGTTTTCGAGGGTAGAGTATTCAACCCAAATTTATTGATTCGACACAAGGGGAGCCAAAGAATATTCTCAAGTATTAGCAGTTGAGTTGTCAATTCAACCACACCTGGATAACTTAGTATCTGCAGCAAAGTATTTAGTAGCAAAGTAGTATGGAAGTAATGGTAACAGTAGCAAAAGTAACAGTAGCAGTTTTGTAGTAATTGTAACAGTGGCAATGGTAAAGTAAATAAGCAAAGAGCAATATGTGAAAAGCTCGTAGACATTGGATCAGTGATGGATAATTATGTCGGATGCGATTCCTCATGTAATAGCTATAACATAGGGTGACACACAATTAGCTCCAGTTCATCAATGTAATGTAGGCATGTATTCCGAATAGTCATACATGCTTATGGAAAAGAACTTGCATGACATCTTTTGTCCTACCCTCCCGTGGCAGCGGGCTCCTAATGGAAACTAAGGGACATTAAGGCCTCCTTTTAATAGAGTACCGGACCAAAGCATTAGCACTTAGTGAATACATGAACTCCTCAAACTACGGTCATCATCGAGAAGTATCCCGATTATTGTCACTTCGGGGTTGTCGGATCATAACAAAGAATAGGTGACTATAGACTTGCAAGATAGGATCAAGAACTCATATATATTCATGAAAACATAATAGGTTCAGAGCTGAAATCATGGCACTCGGGTCCTAGTGACAAGCATTAAGCATAGCGAAGTCATAGCAACATCAATCTCAGAACATAGTGGATACTAGGGATCAAACCCTAACAAAACTAACTTGATTACATGGTAAATCTCATACAACCCATCACCGTCCAGCAAGCCTACGATGGAATTACTCACGCATGGCGGTGAGCATCATGAAATTGGTGATGGAGGATGGTTGATGATGACGACAGCGACGAATCCCCCTCTCCGGAGCCCCGAACGGACTCCAGATCAGCCCTCCCGAGAGAGTTTAGGGCTTGGCGGCGGCTCCGTATCGTAAAACGCGATGAATCTTTCTCTCTGATTTTTTTCTCCGTGAACGTGAATATATGGAGTTGGAGTTGAGGTCGGTGGAGGTCCAGGGGGCCCATGAGGCAGGGGGCGCGCCCTAGGGGGGGCACGCCCCCCACCCTCGTGGACAGTGTGTGGGCCCCCTAGTGCTGATTCTTTCGCCAATATTTTTTATTAATTATGAAAAGTTGCTCCATGGATTTTTTAGGTCATCCTGAGAACTTTTATTTCTGCACAAAAATAACACGATAGCAGTTCTGCTGAAACAACGTCAGTCCGAGTTAGTTCCATTCAAATCATGCAAGTTAGAGTCCAAAACAAGGGCAAAAGTGTTTGGAAAAGTAGATACGACAGAGACGTATCAACTCCCCCAAGCTTAAACCTTTGCTTGTCCTCAAGCAATTTAGTTGACAAACTGAAAGTGATAAAGAAAAACTTTTACAAACTCTGTTTGCTCTTGTTGTTGCAAATATGTAAAGCCAGCATTCAAGTTTTCAGCAAAGATATGAACTAACCATATTCACAATAACACTTAGGTCTCATGTTTACTCATATCAATGGCATAATCAACTAGCGAGCAATAATAATAAATCTCGGATGATAACACTTTCTCAAAACAATCATAATATGATATAACAAGATGGTATCTCGCCAACCCTTTCTGAGACCGCAAAACATAAATGCAGAGCACCTTTAAAGATCAAGCACTGACTAAACATTGTAATTCATGATAAAAGAGATCTAGTCATAGTCATACCCAATATAAATTAATAATAATGCATGCAAATGACAGCGGTGCTCTCCAGCGGGTGTTTTTTAATAAGAGGGTGATGACTCAACATAAAAGTAAATAGATAGGCCCTTCGCAGAGGGAAGCAGGGTTTGTAGAGGTGCCAGAGCTCGATTTTGAAATAGAGATAAATAACATTTTGAGCGGTATACTTTCATTGTCAACATAACAACTGAGAGATCTTGATATCTTCCATGCTACACACATTATAGGCGGTTCCCAAACAGAATAGTAAAGTTTATACTCCCCCACCACCAACAAGCATCAATCCATGGCTTGCCCGAAACAACGGGTGCCTCCAACTAACAACAATCCTGGGGGAGTTTTGTTTGCAATTATTTTGATTTAATTTGAGCATGGGACTGGGCATCCCGGTGACCAGCCATTTCCTCGTGAATGAGGAGCAGAGTCCACTCCTCTTGAGAATAACCCGCCTAACATGGAAGATACACACAGCCCTAGTTGATACATGAGTTGTTCGAGCATACAAAACAGAATTTCATTTGAAGGCTTGGAGTTTGGCACATACAAATTTACTTGGAACGGCAGGTAGATACCGCATATAGGAAGGTATGGTGGACTCATATGGAATAACTTTGGGGTTTATGGAATTTGGATGCACAAGCAGTATTCCCGCTTAGTACAGGTGAAGGCTAGAAAGAGACTGGGAAGCGACCAACTAGAGAGCGACAGCAGTCATGAACATGCATTAAAATTAATCAACCCTGAGTGCAAGCATGAGTAGGATATAATCTACCCTGAACATAAATATCGTGAAGGCTATGTTGATTTTGTTTCAACTACATGCGTGAACATGTGCCAAGTCAAGTCACTCGAGTTATTCAAAGGAGGATACCACCCTATCATACCACATCACAACCATTTTAATAGCATGTTGGCACGCAAGGTAAACCATTATAAACTCCTAGCTAATTAAGCATGGCATAAGCAACTATAATCTCTAATTGTCATTGCAAACATGTTTATTCATAATAGGCTGAATCAGGAACGATGAACTAATCATATTTACAAAAACAAGAGAGGTCGAGTTCATACCAGCTTCTCTCATCTCAATCAGTCCATCATATATCGTCATTATTGCCTTTCACTTGCATGACCGAACGGTGTGTATAATAATAATAGTGCACGTGCATTGGACTAAGTTGGAATCTGCAAGCATTCAATTCAAGGGAGAAGACAAGGTAATATGGGCTCTTGTTTAAATCAACAATTATGCATATGAGAGCCACTCAACATTTTCATCATTGTCTTCTCCTCTCGATCCCCAAGGGAAGAAAAGGAATAAAACTATTTACACGGGAAAGCTCCCAACAAGCAAAAAAAGAATGAGAAATCTTTTTGGTTTTTCTTTTAATTACTACTACAAGCATGGAAAGTAAGCTAACTATTTTTTTTGGTTTTTCTTAAGGTTATTTAAACACACAAGAAGAAAGCTAGAAAAAGAAATTAAACTAGCATGGATAGTACAATGAAAAAGTATGAGCGCTGACAACTAGAATGAGTGTATGAACATGAATGTAATGTTGGTGAGAAATACATACGCCCCCAAGCTTAGGCTTTTGGCCTAAGTTGGTCTACGCCCATGGATCACGGCTACTCTCGCCGGTGTACTGAGAAGTGCCATCAGGGTACCACTGGCTGGCGATCTCCTCCGGATTCCACTAATAAAAGGATGGACGATAAGGATCAAGTGGTGGTTCTGGCTCAGGCTCTGGAGCTGATGTCTGGCCCCAGTACGCGTAAATAGCCTCCGTCAAGACGAGGTATGTGCCTGCAGTTAAGTCAAACAAAGCGGGTGCAGGCTAGATAATAGTCTCACTGTGTTTCTTGTGAGGTCTCAAATTATACTTAAGCATCTTCTCATCATTTTTAACAATAAACTCATGTGCTACGATGCTCTTATAATCTAGAAAAGTAAGGGGCAACAACTTTTCCTCTTTCTCATAATGCCTAATAGGTATCTTGAAGTGTTTAGCAAGGCGTGAACCATAGATACCTCCAAAGATGGGGCCCTTTGTACGGTTCAGACTTAATCGTTTAGAAATAATAGCGCCCATACTAACAGAGTTATCACAAAATAAAGCATGGAACAAAATAATAATATCCGAAACACTAAGGTTTCCACAGTTTCCGCGACCAGTTAAGCATCTACTAGCAAATATTGCAAAGTAACGTAGAACAGGAAAGTGTATGCTAGTAATTCTTGCATCGGAAACCTTCCTCGTTTCCCCTATAGTAATAGTATCAATAAATCCATCCACATCTTTACGATGTGGTTCCTCTAAGCTGCCCCCGAAGGGTATCTTGCAAACCACACAAAATTCATATAGTGACATCTCCCTAGCCACATCATATAAATGAAACTCTACTGAAGGAGGTGATTTCTTAGGATGAAAGTAAAAATTTTGCACGAAAGTACTGGTGAGTAAGAGATACTGTTTGAGCTGGTCGTGGAGGAAGTCGGTGAGGCCCGCATTATCAGCCAACAAATAAAAATAATCATGAATCCCAGCTGCTCTCAAGAAATCATCACAAGGCCATTCACACGGCCGCACTGCCGCAACACGAGGGAGATTATACTTGGGCTTTTTATTCTCCTTAGCTTGTTTCTCCTTTGAGCTTTGGCTAGAAGAGCCCCTCAGAAATCTCTTTATCATTTTCTGAAAATTTCTAAAATTTTTAGTAACTCAAAATAAAAGTGAACCAAACTCAACAATATTGATAGCAACTACTCCCACAAGTGCCTAGAGACTATATCATGCATTAGGACTACTTGGGACCATATAAATTTGGCATGCAAGCTCAAGAACAGGGTCACCTAGGCAGCAAAATTTTGCAATGAATAAAGCATTAGAACAAAAACTAATTGGACCATTGGAGGAGTCACATACCAAAGAACAATCCCCCAAAGTAGTTTTGTGAATGGAGCTTTGAGCAAGGAGATCGAAAATGGCAGCAAAATGAGCTAGAACTCGTGCTTGAGCTGGACAGTGATTTTTTTGGGAGGAAGAAGAAGAGCATGGGTATAAGAATAAGTGGAGGGGGGCCACCGTGGGACCACGAGGCAGGGGGCGCGCCCCTGACCCTCGTGGCCAGGTGCCAGCTCCCCCTGTTGTGTTCTAAGTGCCAGATATTCTCAAATATTCCAGAAAAAATCACATTAAATTGCAGGGCATTTGGAGAACTTTTATTTTCGGGGTATTTTTTTATTGCATGGATAATTCAGAAAATAGGTAGAAAATACTATTTTTGCTTTATTTAACATAAATAACATAAAGTAAAAGGAGGGTACAGAAGGTTGTGCCTTCTAACTTCATCCATCTCATGATCATCAAAAGGAATCCACTAACAAGGTTGATCAAGTCTTGTTAACAAACTCATTCCGAATAACATGCAACTGGAGAAATTTCGAATAACACTAGGTTACCTCAACGGGGATATGCACATCCCCAATAATAAGAATATCGTATTTCTTCTTGATAGTAGGAAGAGGAAATTCAAAACCTCCAGTAATAATCGATGGAATTTTCAATAGAATTGATGCTATGAACTTGAGGTTGTTTCCTCAGAAAGTGTACCATATGCTCATTACCATTAACATGAAAAGTGACATTGCCTTTGTTGCAATCAATAACAGCCCCTGCAGTATTCAAAAAGGGTCTACCAAGGATAATTGACATACTATCGTCCTCGGAAATATCAAGAATAACAAAGTTCGTTAAGATAGTAACATTTGCAACCACAACAGGCACATCCTCACAAATACCGACAGGTATAGCAGTTGATTTATCAGCCATTTGCAAAGATATTTCAGTAGTTGTCAACTTATTCAATTCAAGTCTATGATATAAAGAGAGAGGCATAACACTAACACCGGCTCCAAGATCACATAAAGCAGTTTTAACATAGTTTCTTTTAATGGAGCATGGTATAGTTGGTACTCCTGGATCCCCAAGTTTCTTAGGTATTCCACCCTTAAAAGTATAATTAGCAAGCATGGTGGAAATTTCATCTTCCGGTATCTTTCTTTTATTTGTGATAATATCTTTCATGTATTTAGCATAAGGATTCAGTTTAAGCATATCAGTCAAATGCATACGCAAAAAGATAGGTCTAATCATTTCAGCAAAGCGCTCAAAATCCTGATAATCCTCTTTCTTGGATGGTTTAGGAGGAAAAGGCATGGGTTTCTGAACCCATGGTTCTCTTTCTTTACCGTGCTTCCTAGCAACAGAGTCTCTCTTATCATAACGTTGATTCTTTAATTGTGGGTTATCAAGATCAACAGCAGGATCAATCTCTACATCATTATTATTGCTAGGTTGAGCATCAACACGAACATTATCATTAACATTATCACTAGGTTCATGTTCATCACCAAATTGTGTTTCAGCATCAGAAATAGAAATATCTTTGGGATTCTCAGGTGTGTCTACAACAGGTTCACTAGAAGCATACAAAGTCCTATCATTTTTCTTTTTCCTCTTTTTAGAAGGACTAGGTGCATCTACATTATTTCTCTGAGAATCTTGCTCAGTTCTCTTAGGGTGGCCTTCAGGATGCAAAGGTTCCTGAGTCATTTCACCCGTTCTAGTAGCCACTCTAACAGCAAAGTCATGGTTATTATTTAATTCATCGAGCAAATCATTTTGAGCTTCAAGTACTTGTTCTGCTTGAGTGGTAACCATAGAAGCATGTTTGCTAATGAGTTTAAGTTCACCTTTTACTCTAGCTATATAATCACTCAAGTGTCCAATCATATAAGCATTTCTTTTCAATTGTCTACCAACATAAGCATTGAAATTTTCTTGTCTAGCCATAAAGTCATCAAATTCATCCAAGCATTGTCTAGCAAACTTAGTAGACGGGATTTCAACTTTATCATATCTATAGAGAGAATTTACCTTTACTACCTGTGTCGGGTTATCAATACCATGTATTTCTTCAATAGGTGGTATATTAAGGCCATGTATTTCTTCAATAGGAGGTAAATTCTTAACATCTTCAACTTTAATACCATTTTCTTTCATTGATTTCTTTGCCTCTTGCATATCTTTAGGACTGAGAAATAGAACACCCCTTTTCTTCGGTGTTGGTTTAGGATTTGGCTCAGGAAGTGGCTCAGGAAGTGTCCAATTATTTTCATTAGTCAACATATTATTCAATAGCAATTCAGCTTGATCGACTGTTCTTTCCTTGAAAACACAACCATCGCAACTATCCAAGTTGTCCTTGGACACATTGGTTAATCCATTATAAAAGATATCAAGTATTTCATTTTTCTTAAGAGGATGATCAGGCAAAGCATTAAGTAACCGGAGAAGCCTCCCCAAGCTTGTGGGAGACTCCCTTCTTCAATTTGCACAAAATTATATATTTCCCTCAAGGCAGCTTGTTTCTTATGAGCAGGGAAATATTTAGCAGAGAAGTAATAAATCATATCCTGGGGACTACGCACACAACCAGGATCAAGAGAATTAAACCAAGTTTTAGCATCACCCTTTAATGAGAATGGAAATATTTTAAGGATATAGTAGTAGCAAGATTTCTCATCATTTGTGAATAAGGTGGCTATATCATTTAACTTAGTAAGATGTGCCACAACAGTTTCAGATTCATAGCATAAAAAGGATCAGATTCAACCAAAGTAATTATCTCAGGATCGACAGAGAAATCATAATCCTTATCAGTAACAAAGATAGGTGAAGTAGCAAAAGCAGGGTCATATTTCATTCTAGCATTCAGAGATTTCTGTTTCAGTTTAGCTAATAACTTCTTAAGATCAGATCTATCATTGCAAGCAAGAAAATCTCTAGCAGTTTCTTCATCCATAACATAACCCTCTGGAACAACATGCAATTCATATTTAGGGGGAGAACCTTCATCATCACTATCTTCAATAATACCAGTTTCAATAATTTCATTCTCTCTAACCCTAGCAAGTTGTTCATCAAGATATTCACCTAATCGCATAGTAGTATCAAGCATAGAAGTAGTTTCATCATAAGTATCATGCATAGTAGAAGTGGCATCATCAATAACATGCGACATATCAGAATTCATAGCAGAAGCAGGTTTAGGTGTCGCAAGCTTACTCATAACAGAAGGAGAATCTAGTGCAGAGCTAGATGGCAGTTCCTTACCTCCCCTCATAGTTGAGGGATCAATCTTAGTTGTTTCGTCTTTCAAGTTCCTCATAGTGATCAGTAGATATAAATCCCAAGTGACTCATAGAATAGAGCTATGCTCCCCGGCAACGGCGCCAGAAAATAGTCTTGATAACCCACAAGTATATGGGATCGCAACAGTTTTCGAGGGTCGAGTATTCAACCCAAATTTATTGATTCGACACAAGGGGAGCCAAAGAATATTCTCAAGTATTAGCAGTTGAGTTTTCAATTCAACCACACCTGGATAACTTAGTATCTGCAGCAAAGTATTTAGTAGCAAAGTAGGATGGAAGTAACAGTAACAGTAGCAAAAGTAACAGTAGCAGTTTTGTAGTAATTGTAACAGTGGCAACGGTAAAGTAAATAAGCAAAGAGCAATATGTGAAAAGCTTGGAGGCATTGGATCAGTGATGGATAATTATGTGGGATGCGATTCCTCATGTAATAGTTATAACATAGGGTGACACAGAACTAGCTCCAGTTCATCAATGTAATGTAGGCATGTATTCCGAATATAGTTATACGTGCTTATGGAAAAGAACTTGCATGACATCTTTTGTCCTACCCTCCCATGGCAGCGGGGTCCTAATGGAAACTAAGGGATATTAAGGCCAACTTTTAATAGAGTACCGAACCAAAGCATTAACACTTAGTGAATACATGAACTCCTCAAACTACGGTCATCATCGAGAAGTATCCCGATTATTGTCACTTTGGGGTTGTCGGATCATAATACATAATAGGTGACTATAGACTTGCAAGATAGGATCAAGAACTCATATATTTTCATGAAAACATAATAGGTTTAGATCTAAAATCATGGCACTTGGGCCCTAGTGACAAGCATTAAGCATAGCAAAGTCATAGCAACATCAATCTTAGAACATAGTGGATACTAGGGATCAAACCCTAACAAAACTAACTTGATTACATGGTAAATCTCATCCAACCCATCACCGTCCAGCAAGCCTACAATGGAATTACTCATGCACGACGGTGAGCATCATGAAACTGGTGATGGAGGATGGTTGATGATGATGACGATGACGAATCCCCCTCTCCGGAGCCCCGAACGGACTCCAGATCAGCCCTCCCGAGAGAGTTTAGGGCTTGGCAGCGGCTCCGTATCGTAAAACGTGATGAATCTTTCTCTCTGATTTTTTTTCTCCGCGAACATGAATATATGGAGTTGGAGTTGAGGTCGGTGGAGGTCCTGGGGGCCCACGAGGCAGGGGGGCGCACCCGGGGGGGGGGGGGGGCGCCCCCACCCTTGTGGACAGGGTGTGGGCCCCTGGTGCTGATTCTTTCGCCAATATTTTTTATTAATTCTGAAAAGTTGCTCCGTGGATTTTCAGGTCATTCCGAGAACTTTTATTTCTGCACAAAAATAACACCATAGCAGTTCTGCTGAAAACAGCGTCAGTCCGGGTTAGTTCCATTCAAATCATGCAAGTTAGAGTCCAAAACAAGGGCAAAAGTGTTTGGAAAAGTAGATACGACGGAGACGTATCAGCACTTTGTATGAAAATTCTGAAGAACTTTGTGGTATAATTCAATAAACTTTATGGTTGCATATGGTGGTGATTTATGCCAATTGCTATTTTTCTATACGAAATATTACATTTACGTAGCCGACACTTTGTATGAAAATTCTGAAGAACTTTGAGGTATAATTCAATAAACTTTATGGTTGCATATGGTGGTGATTTTTGCCAATTGCTATTTTTTTTACGAAATATTACATTTACCTACCTGGCACTTTGTATGAAAATTCTGAAGAACTTTGAGGTATAATTCAATAAATTTTATGGTTGCACATGGTCGTGATTTTTGCCAATTGCTATTTTTTTTATGAAATATTACATTTACCTAGCTGGGACTTTGTATGAAAATTCAGAAGAACTTTGAGATATAATTCAATAAACTTTATGGTTGCATGTCCATATTGCTTGATATATACAAGTCCAAACCCTAAATTTAAATATGTCGATATTGTGCTTGTTTCGAAGAGCTCACTATGAAAAAGTCAAATAAATAAACGAACTAGTTTTTCACAAAAAATTTAAAAGATATGGTGGTATATTTGTTTGTAGTGCATTTGTTTAGGCAGCTGCGCTAGCTGTGTCAGACTTAGGCATGCATTTGACCCATCATTTCAGCACTGGCAACAAGGAGAAAATTAAAGAGCAAAATTAGAGAATACACATAGCTGTACATGCATGTGACCCAGCTTTTCAGCTGGTGGCCCTTATCCTCATGTGCACTGACGACCGAGATTCATGTTGCCTGCACAACCAGTTAGGATGTTCTCTTGCTGTTCTGAGTGGTCTCCATCTGCTAAAATTTACCACACCCAGTGCCCCATCATACCCCTATTGTGGTAGCTACACAGCCCACCCACCGAACCCACACACCAGGATGAGATGACAAATTTGACAATTTTGACCTGTGGATGAAACCATTTCACAAAATGAACTATTCGTAAAATTTTTGCTCAGTTGACCTTTTTGAGTGGCGCCTGACATAGAGGCGCCACTCTCTATGGTGCAGCACCTAGCACGCAGGCATTGCACCTCTGTCCAGCGTGGCAGCCCTGGGGCCTGCACCAAGCAGTGCAGCGCCTTAGAGCTAAGCGCCACACATGTAATGTGCAACGCCTAGCCCGTAGGTGTTGCACTGTCTGTTACTAGTTGGCTGGCTGGCCCCCTCCCCTACTCCCCCCCACACACCCCAACCCCCAAACCATCCCCACCCGAGATTTTCCCCCTCTCCCCCTCTCAAATCCTTCTCCAAATCTTCCAAATTTGAAGATTTTCTCTATGGATTTCGAACTCAATCCTCCCTCAAGGTAATCTTCTTCGATCCCCTTGTTTTTATCCAGGAAATGTTAACAAATTGCTCATTTATTGCTAGTTTGGGGAAACCCTAGTTTTTTATGGATCTAGAGATTTGTATGGAAATATTAGATGTTTTTTTGCCAATTTCCTATGATTAGGGTTGTTAGTATGTTAGGGTTTTTCTTATGGGTGTTCTTATGTTGGTGCTAGGGTTAGGCTTGTTACTATGTTAGGGTTAGGGTTATGGGTGTTGTTATGTTGGGGCAAGGGTTAGGGTTAGGGTTGTTGTTTCATATCTATGTTGGGGTTTGTATTCCGTGTTAATCTCTGGATTAGTACTCATGTATGAAACGCTACTTTTGTTGTTTGAATGCTCATAGGGATGGGAAGAACATGTGTGTTTGTTCACCATGGGGACAAAGACGCCTTCTTCAAAGGCAATATTGAACCGGATCCGGATGAGCTTGACATTGTGTTTGATAATAGTCCTAGCTATGCGGAGGTCTTGGAACAAGTGAGGAAAGATTTGAATTGGATGGACCCTAGTGATATCGTTGAGTTGGAGGGAAGGCATAATGTTGGTTTTTGAATGCACATCCGTTGGAAGACAATGCGTGTGAACTCGGAGCAACGTTGGGTTGCATACAAGGAGATGGTGGCCGAATCACTAGACAAGGCTCTTGAGTTATTTGCAACAAAGAAGGTTGATTCAAGTTTGCATTTGGACTTGAACTGGAACCCCTCCCCTTTGGTTGCTAGTAGCCCCAAACCCTTGAACCGAGATGAAATTGTTGAACCTCTTTTGACCCAACAAGTGAGGCCAACATTGAGCCCATTTCCAAACAACCAAAATGAAGCTTTGTACGAGGAGAATGATGAGCATGCAAACAATGACAATGAAGTTGATCTCCATGACAACAATGTGGGTGATCTTGACAAATATCATTTGCAAGAGATAATGGACCATTCCATCCCTTAGTCCTGTGGCTATGCATCAGACTCGGATGACGAAGGTCCCGATGAACAAGTTGATGAGGAGGGGTTCACGGTGAAGGAGGCCGAAGCTTTTGAGAAGGTATTCGGGCGAGATCATCGGACTACATTGTTCAAGGATGTTAGTCTCGCGGATGAAGCCATGGTAGATGGTGGACAAGGTATATCTCTTGGTGTTAGGCCAAGATCTCACCGCAATCTGGAAGACGGCAAGAACAGGATTGCTCGCGGGTCTAAGTTCGAAACCTTCTTGGAATTGAAGATGTGGCTCGACAACTACTCGGTTACGCATTATCATCCACACAAGGTGGTGAACTCGGACGTCAATGTGCGCTACACCATTGCATGTGAAGATGAAAAATGTTTGTGGATTGTGCATGCAAGACCATGGAAATGAGGTCCTACTTGGCACGTAGTGAGTTGTATACCAAGTCACATGTGCCGAGGCAAGAGGGTGGATAGCAAGGTTGTGTCCCAAGACCATAGATAACTTACGTCTGAGTTCATTGCTTACTGGCTCTCCATCTCAATATCCACACTTCCAACAATGAGCATCCAACATGTCATGGACCTTGTGAAAGCCATCTTTCATTACAAGGTGAAATACGGCAAGGCATGGAAGGCGAAGCAAGCCACATTTAAGATGTTGTATGGTAATTGGGAGGAAGCATACAACCGAATCCCTAGGTTGTTGTTAGCCATGGCCACCACAAACCCGGGCATGGTTCATGTGGTCGAGCCTCTTGGGGAAAAACACCAATTCATGAAGGAAGGAAAGTCCGAGTATTTGGCCATGCTTATTGGGCGTTCGAGTAATGCATGAGGGCATTCGAACATTGTAGGTCGGTCATCGTCATTGATGGCACGTTCTTGAACGAACAATACAAGGGCACCTTGTTGGTTGCGATAGCAAGTGGTGCCAATAACTGGGTGTTGCCATTGGCATTTGCTTTGGTTGAGGTGGAAAACAATGACAACTGGGAGTGGTTTTTGCGTCTTTTGAGGTCGAAGGTGTTACCCACTCAGAGGGAAATTTGTGTCATATCGGATCGGCATCAAGGAATTCTTAACGCGGTGGAGATTGACATTTCGGGCATGCTCCATTGCACCATCGATGGTGCATGAGGCACTTTTGTTCGAACTTCTATAGGGCAGGTGGCCTTAAGGAGCTGGCCGATGATCTTCAAGATTGTTGTCTCGCTTTCTTCGACAAGCGTTTCGCCACTTTGTAGAACAAATTTCTCGCACACAAAAAACTTGATCCCGGGGGTCAAGACTTTCTCAATAGGCACATTCAACACCAGAACAAGTGGGCATGTGATTTTGATGAAGATGGCCGAAGATATGGTCAAACGACAAGCAATATGGCTGAATGCTTCAATAGGGTGCTCAAGGGTGCACGTGCATTACCCGTGACAGCAATAGTTCAATACACATTTGACAAGATGAATGCGTACTTTCTAAATTACTCAATGGAAACGGATGCACAGATAGCGGGTGAGAACAAGCGCAAGTACAAGTACAAGTTCCCACCCAAGGTTGATGAATGGTTGGAATTTCAATCACGGAAGGCGGACTCACAAGAAGCTATACTATATAACAACGAAGATTGGAAGTACGAAGTGAAAGAGCCAGGAGGAACTACAAACTATGGTCGCCTACATGGAGGTTGGGCTTTCAAGGTCTCGTTAACACGGTGTGATTGCTCTTGCGGGAGGCCATTGTTTCTTCATCTCCCATGCTCACACTTGTATACCGCCGGCCGCGTTAGGAATTTGGACGTCAATCAGCCCCTCACCATGAGGGAGTCGGAGTTCCCAATCATGACGGTCAAGAATACATGGGCTCCCTGATACGTCCATTTTGCATCATGTTTATCTACTATTATTTAATGCTTTTTGGAGTAATTCTAATGCCTTTTCTCTCATAATATGCAAGGTACACACAAAGGGGAAGAATTCTGGCAGCTGGAAATCTGGACCTAAAAAAGCTACGTCAGGCTACCTATTCTGCACAACTCCAAATGAGCTGAAACTTCACGAGGATTTTTTATGGAATAAATGAGAATTATTGGAGCAAATAAGTACTAGAGGGGGCCCACCAAGTGGGCACAACCCACCTGGGCGCGCCAGGGAGCCCAGGCGTGCCTTGGTGGGTTGTGCTCCCCTCAGCCCACCTCTGGTGCCCCTCTTCTGGTACATAAGTCATTTTGACCTAGAAAAAATAAGGAGAGGACTTTCGGGACGAAGCACCGCCGTCTCGAGGCGGAACTTAGGCAGGAGCACTTTTGCCCTCCGGCAGAGCGATTCCGCCGGGGGAACTTCCCTCCCAGAGGGGGAAATCATCGTCATCATCATCACCAACAACTCTCCCATCTTGGGGAGGGCAATCTCCACCAATATCTTCAACAGCACAATGACCTCTCAAACCCTAGTTCATCTCTTGTGTTCAACCTTTGTACCGAAACTATAGATTGGTGCTTGTGGGTGACTAGTAGTGTTGATTACATCTTGTAGTTGATTACTATATGGTTTATTTGGTGGAAGATTATATGTTCAGATCCATTATGCTATTTAATACCCCTCTGATCTTGAGCATGATTATCATTTGTGAGTAGTTACTTTTCTTCTTGAGGTCACGGGAGAAATCATGTTGCAAGTAATCATGTGAACTTGATATGTGTTCGATATTTTGATGATATGTATGTTGTGATTCCCTTAGTGGTGTCATGTGAACATCGACTCATGACACTTCACCATATTTGGGACTAAGGGAATGCATTGTGGAGTAGTTATTAGATGATGGGTTGCGAGAGTGATAGAAGCTTAAACCCTAGTTTATGCGCTATTCCGTAAGGGACTGATTGGATCCAAAAGTTTAATGCTATGGTTAAAAAGAATTTATTCTTAATAATTTTCTCATAGTTGCGGATGCATGCGAGGGGGTTAATCATAAGTAGGAGGTTTGTTCAAGTAAGAACAGCACCTAAGCACCGGTCCACCAACATACCAAATTATCAAAGTAGTGAACACGAATCGAACTAACATGATGAAAGTGACTAGATGAAATTCCCGTGTACCCTCAAGAACACTTTGCTTATCATAAGAGACCGTTTTGGCCTGTCCTTTGCCTAAAAAGGATTGGGCTACCTTTCTGCACTTTTGTTAGTACTACCTTTCCTTGTTTGTTACAAATTATCTTGCTATCTAACTACTCTGTTACTTACAGTTTCAGCACTTGCAGACATTACCTTGCTGAAAACCACTTGTCATTTCTCTCTGCTCCTCGTTGGGTTCAACACTCTTACTTATCTAAAAGGATACAATTGATCCCATATACTTGTGGGTCATCAAGGCTCTTTGCTGGTGCTGTTGCCAGAGAGTGAAGCGCTCTTGGTAAGTGGAAATTGGTAAGGAAACATTATTAGTACGTGCTGAAATTTATTGTCACTTGTTACTATGGAAAACAATACTTTGAGGGGTTTGTTCGGGGTATCTTCACCTCAATCGGAACCACAATTAGTTACCCTTCAACCTACTGCACCTACTGAAAATATTGAATATGAAATTCCTTCGGGTATGGTAGAACAATTGCTAGCTAATCCTTATGCAGGAGATGGAACTGAACATCTTGATATGCATTTGATATATGTGGATGAAATTTGTGGATTTCTAAACTTGCAGGTTTACCCGGAGATGAAGCTAAGAAGAAGGTTTTCCCTTTATCTTTGATGGGAAAGTCATTGACATGGTATAGGCTATGTGATGATATTGGATCTTGGAACTGGAATCGGTTGAAATTGGAATTCCATCAAAAAAATTTATCTTATGCATCTAGCTCATCGTGATCAGAATTATACATATATATATATATATATATATATATATATATATATATCATTTTTGGCCTCGTGAAGGAGATAGTATCGCTCTAGCTTGGGGGAGGCTTAAGTCAATGCTATATTCATGCCCCAATCATGAGCTCTCAAGAGAAATTATTATTTAGAATTTTTATGCTCGGCTTTTTTGTAATGATCAATCCATGCTCGATACTTCTTGTACTAGTTCTTTTATGAAGAAGACTATTGAATTCCGGTGGGATCTTTTAGAAATAATTAAATGCAACTCTGAAGATTGGGAACTCGATGAAGGTAAAGAGTCAAGTATTGAGCCTAGGTTTGATTGTGTTAAATCTTTTATGAATACCGATGCTTTTCAAAAGTTTAGCACTAAACATGGACTTGACTCTGAGATAGTAGCTTCCTTTTGTGAATATTTTGCTACTCATGTTGATCTTCCTAAATATAAGTGGTTCAAATATCACCCACCAATTAAATAAGAAACTAAAGAACCAGTAAAAGCTAAAGAAGAAACTATCATTTATAATGTTAATACAGTTATTACCACTGCTTATATTGAAAAATTACCTTTCCCTATTAGGATGAAGGAACATGCTAAAGTTTCAACTGTGGTCAACAAAAGTTATATTATAACATCTAAACAAGCTGAACAAAATCAAAGTTGAACCTAGTGTTGCTATGGTTAAAGATCTCGTGGTCGATAATATTGATGGGCATGTTATTTACTTCTGTGATGAAGCTGCTAGAATTGCCAAACTCGATGAAAAAGATAAACATAGACCTGTTGTTGGCATGCTTGTTGTCTCAGTTAAGATAGGAGATCACTGCTATCATGATTTACGTGACATAGATGCTAGCATGAGTGCTATTCCTTCTACCTTATATCAAGAAATTATGAATGACATAGCACCCGCTGACATAGAAGACATAGATGTTACTATTAAGCTAGATAATAGAGATACTATATCACCAATTGGGATTGTTAGAGATGTTGAAGTCTTGTGTGGGAAAATAAAATACCCTACTGATTTTCTAGTTCTTGGTTCCCCACAAGATTACTTTTGTCCCATTATCTTTGGTAGACCTTTCTTGAACACCGTTAATGCTAAAATAGATTGTGAGAAACAAACTATCGGTGTTAGCTTTGGTGATGAATCTCATGAGTTTAATTTTTCTAAGTTTAGTAGAAAGCATCATAATAAAGATTTGCCTAGTAAGGATGAAATTATTGGTCTTTCTTCTATTGTTGTACCTCCTACTGATCCCTTAGAATAATATTTGCTAGATCATGAAAACGATTTGCATATGCATGAAAGAAATGAAATAGATAGAATCTTGTTCGAACAACAACCTCTACTTAAACACAATTTGCCTATTGAAACTCTAGGAGGTCCTCCTCCACCTAAAAGTGATCTTGTGTTTGAATTAAAACAATTGCCAGACACTTTGAAATATGCTTATCTTGATGAGAAAAAGATATATCCTGTTATTATTAGTGCTAACCTTTCAGAATATGAAGAAGAAAGATTATTAAAAGTTCTAAGGAAGCACCGAGCTGCTATTGGATATACTCTTGATGATCTTAAGGGCATTAGTCCCACTCTATGCCAGCACAATATTAATATGAAACCTGATGCTAAACCCATTGTTGATCGCCAACGTCGGTCAAATCCGAAGATGAAAGAAGTGGTAAGAATAGAAATATTGAAACTTATGGAAGCAGGTATAATCTATCCTATAGCTGATAGTAGATGAGTAAGTCCTGTTCATTGTGTCCCTAAGAAGGGAGGTATTAACGTTGTTCCTAATGATAAGAATGAACTTATTCCACAAAGAATTGTCACAAGCTATAGAATGGTAATTGATTTTAGAAAATTAAACAAAGCAACTAGAAAAGATCACTACCCCCTACCTTTTATTGATCAAATGCTAGAAAGATTATCTAAGCACACACATTTTTGCTTCCTTGATGGATATTCTGGTTTTTCACAAATACCTGTTTCTCAACCTAATCAAGAAAAGACCACTTTTACTTGTCCTTTTGGAACTTATGCTTATAGACGTATGCCTTTTGGTTTACGCAATGCACCTGCTACCTTTCAAAGATGTATGACTTCTATATTCTCTGATTTTTGTGAAAAGATTGTTGAGGTTTTCATGGATGACTTCTCCGTTTATGGGAAGTATTTTGATGATTGTTTAAGCAATCTTGATCGAGTTTTGCAGAGATGTGAGCAAACAAATCTTGTCTTGAATTTGGAGAAGTGCCACTTTATGGTTAACGAAGGTATTTTTTTGGGCCATAAACTTTTTGAAAGATTCATTGAGGTGGACAAAGCAAAGGTTGATGCAATTGAGAAAATGCCATGTCCTAAAGATATCAAATGTTTTTGTAGTTTCCTTGGTCATGCTGGTTTCTATAGGAGATTTATCAAAGACTTTTCTAAAATTTCTATGCCTCTTACAAATCTTTTGCAAAAGGATATCCCTTTTGTTTTCTATGATGATTGTTTAGAAGCTTTCAAAACACTTAAGAAAGCCTTAATTTCTGCACCTATTATTCAACCACCTGATTGGAACTTGCCTTTTGAGATTACGTGTGATGCTAGTGATTATGCTGTTGGTGCTGTTCTAGGACAAAGAGTTGATAAGAAACTAAATGTTATCCACTATGCTAGTAAAACTTTAGATAGTGCTCAACAAAATTATGCTACTACTAAAAAAGAATTATTAGCAGTGGTGTTTGCTTTTGATAGATTTAGATCCTCCGTTGTTGATACCAAAGTGACTATTCACACCGATCATGCTGCTATAAAATATCTTATGGAAAAGAAAGATGCTAAACCTAGACTCATTAGGTGGGTTCTTCTACTACAAGAATTTGATTTGCATATCACTTCTAGAAAAGGAGCGGAGAACCCCGTAGCTGATAACCTGTCTAGGCTTGAAAATATTCTTGATGACCCACAACCTATTAATGATAGCTTTCCTGATGAACAGTTAGCTGCAATAAATGTTTCTAATAGTACACCTTGGTATGCTGACTATGCTAATTATATTGTTGCTAAATACATACCACCTAGCTTCACTTACCAACAAAAGAAAAAAATTCTTCTATGGTTTAAGACATTACTTTTGGGATGACCCACATCTTTATAAAGGAGTAGATGGTATTATTAGACGTTGTGTACCTGAGCATGAACATGAACAAATCCAACAGAAACGTCACTCTGAAGCTTATGGAGGACATCATGCGGGATACAGAACTGCTCATAAGGTATTGCAATTTGGTTTTTATTGGCCTACTCTCTTCAAGGACGCTCATAAGTTCGTCTTATCTTGTGATGAATGTCAAAGAATAGGTAATATCGGTAAGCGTCAAGAAATGCCTATGAATTATTCACTCGCTGTTGAACCATTTGATGTTTGGGGATTTGATTTCATGGGACCTTTTGCTTCCTCTAATGGGTATACTCCTATTTTGGTCGCTGTTGATTATGTTACTAAGTGGGTAGAAGCTATTCCAACTAGTAGTGCTGATCACAACACACTGGTACAACGAGGTGCTGTACAAATAGTTTTTAACCCCTTTCTGCGACGACATTTGGAACCGTCACCAAGTGAGTGTGGGCGATAGGGTGGTCCTTCCCACACGACCCAGAAACCGTCGGGGATATGCCCTCCTGGCACACACTCTCGGCAAAATGAGGTCGTGTGCGACCGGGGAGCAAGCAAATACGGTTATACGTACAACAGTGCTAAAAAATACAATTATACAGGCGAAATCGTTTTCGGTCGTAAGTACATCCCACACAGTCAGTCTCCGCTAAACGTTTCCGTTCGTATATACATGCCACACAGTCGCTCCAAGGCAAACGTTTCCGTTCGCAGGTACATCACACACAATTTTCCCTGTTAAATCTTTTGTGACAACATTGCCATCGCACACAATATTAAAAAATTTATCGTTTGCGTTATTGAATGCATCATACACGATGCGTAGAAGAAACTGTGTGGCAAAGGCTGTCCATCACACACAGTTTTGGTAAACGTTTGCCCAAGGTGGCCTAACGCAAACAATTTTGAAGAGAATATCATGTGTGATTGTTCATAGATCCAACACGGTTTATTCCTAGAAACTGTGTGCGTTGCCTTAGGTTATCGCCCACGGTATTTTCTCAATAACCGCTTGCAATAGCAAAAAACAATTAGCAGGCTAATTGCCCTATTATTTATAATCCATTTATTAATCTAATTGACATTCATATTAAACACATAATATATTTCATTCCCATATTAAGGAAGCAGGATTTCATAATTGAAATACATCAGACTACAACATGATATCGCTTCAGCACTCAGCTACCCCATTACACAACTGCACCAGCACCAAGTTTCACATGCAACATCTAGAACCTTTAGAAATTAGCATCATAGACGGTACATAGACAGATGCATCTCATTGGGAAAACTGCTGAAGCGGAAGGCGAATATAGAGCCTTCATTGATGTTGAAGGTCTTTGTAACTTTAAGCCAGTGCCGGTGGATGATTGACCGTCCATCCTTCATCCTCTTTAGGAACACTTCAATATTGAACCGTGGGTGTTGTATGAAAACCTTCCACGCCTCCTGACCATAGAGGTGGTTTGAGAGGCAATCATCAGTGAACTGCTTTGGAAAGGCCTGAAAACAAGGATGTGCATAAATATCTTCTCTATATTGGAAATGGGGCAAAGGAATAAAAAGGGCAAGGTATAATAGTTAGTACCATCTCATAGTGAACTGATGTCTTCTTCATTGTGCAAACAAAGATCTTGTTTTTTTGTCGCTAATTTCTTTATCCTAACAATCTTCCTGAGTCTCTTGACTTGATTGATATTCATGAACAACTCATTTCCCCATATGCAAAAAGGGTCGAACAGTGGGTCAAAACCTCTGACAGCAGGACCAAATTGTTAAAAACCTAAATATTAGAATGGTTCCTGCAATTGCACAATAATGTGCTATTAGACAACGGACCATGCATGTGCTAACCTCGATTGTAAAACCCAGTGCTTCCCATTGTTTCGCTGCAACACAAATAAGGTAGTTAGTCATCAGGTTAAGTAAGGGTTCGCATGCTATCAGTAAAATATGTTGATGAAAAATAAGCACATTGCAGATTTATCAGATTAATTCAAGCCACATGGAAAACCCATTTATCCAAATCAAGCATGATTAAGAACTAGGAAATATATCACTTGTATATGTTTCTCATGTATTAAGTGCAGCCAAATTCGATTTATTCCTCACATGCACAATAATACAAAACTCTACCCACGACAATTGGACATCACATTGCAGAATTGAACCAAGCAGTTAACTAAACACCACATCAAATGAACCAAACATTAACTGAGCACCACATTAAACAATATAACATACTCCTAATAGAAGATCAGATAGTTAACCAAACCAAGCATGCTTAACAACTTGGAAATATAGCAATTGTATTTGTTTCTCATGTATTTAGTACAACCAAATTCGATTTACTTCTCACATGGTATACAATAATAGAATGCACCCACAACTATTGAACATCGCATTGCAAAATTGAACCAAACAGTTAACTAAACACCACAACACAAATGAACCAAACGTTAACTAAGCACCACATTGCACAATGTATAAACAAACCAAGCATGCTTGACAACTTGGAAATATAGCAATTGTATTTGTTTCTCATGTATTTTGTAAAGATAAATTCGATTTATTTCTCACATGGAAGACAATACAAAATTGCAGACTGAAGAATTGAACATCACATTTGCAGAATTGAACCAAACAGTTAACTGAAGACAACAACTAATTAACCAAACAGTTAATAAGTGAGCACCACACTGCACGACATATAGAACATATACATAGGAGTAACAGATTGCATGGTAAAATTAGATAGCACAATTCACTAGAATTTGTTAAGGAAAGGCAGGAGCAGCACACGCAACGGGTAAAACCGAACATGCTTAACCAGCGTAGCTAGCAAATGGCAAGGTGCTCCTCCAAGATCTGGGGGTCCGCATGAATGTTAGCCATCGCGACCTCATCCACGCGTGCGGCCGCGATTTGATTCTTTGCTGTCAAGTGCTCCTTGAGCTCCTGGCTATACTGCGTGAACCATGGCTTAGGGCGACACTTATTTGGTGGAGGGGTCAGTGATTTGGGTGAAGGTGTCACGCCGGCGGTCGAGGCATGTGGGATGTGGAAGGAGGAGGAGGATGGGGGTCTGGTGTGGATTACCCGCCTGGATAGACAAGGCCGAGTAGCATGAAGGAGGGTCGCCGGCGAGGGGGGCAGCGCTGCAAGCAAGGAGTGAAGGTTTTAACTTGGAAAGAAAGGCGGAAATAAGGGAAATGTGGCTTTTGGTAAGGGGAGGGGCAGGGAGGTAGACATTTCCGCGGAAGCTGAAAATTTTGAATCGGTTCAACGAAAAAACTGGCGCGCAGTGTCATCACACACGGTCCCTTATTCAGAACTGTGTACGATATGAGACCATCAAAAACGATTTAGATAGCTTAACCTATGTGTGATGTGTTTGAACATCAAAAATTTTGGTTCCAATTTCCCTGGTTACAGTGGTCATCCACGTCATTGCATAATTTGGGTAGACAAAGGAGACTACAGTAGTAGACTACAACACACCCACACCTCTTAATCGAGCAAGTTAAGCAATTAAACATAGCTAGCTGGCCTAAACATTACTCTAACAAATTAAAGACCAACACTCTTAATTATACAAAACAAAGAGTACTACTATCGCTGGTGCTCATCGATCTCCGCCGCCTCCTCCATGTCTATCTCACGCCCGACGGTTGATACCTCTCCAACGTATCTATAATTTTTGATTGTTCCATGCTATTATATTACCTGTTTTGGATGTTTATGGGCTTTACTATACACTTTTATATCATTTTTGGGACTAACCTATTAACAAGAGGCCCAACCCAAATTGCTGTTTTTTTGCCTATTTTAGTGTTTCGCAGAAAACGAATATCAAACGGGCGGAATGAAACCTTTAGGAGAGTTATTTTTGGAACAAACGCAATCTAGGAGACTTGCAGTGGAGGTCAAGAAGCAGCCGAGGAGGCCACAAGGCAGGGAGGCGCGCCCCCCACCCTTGTGGGCCCCTCGTGGCTCCCCTGACCGACTTCCTTCGCCTATATTTATCTACGTACCCTGAAAACATCTAGGAGCACCATGAAACCTTATTTCCACCGCCGCAACCTTCTGTACCCGTGAGATCCCATCTTGGAGCCTTTTCCGGCGCTCCGCCGAAGGGGGAATCGATCACGGAGGGCTTCTACATCAACACCATAGCCTCTCCGATGAGTTGTGAGTAGTTTACCACAGACCTTCGGGTCCATAGTTATTAGCTAGATGGCTTCTTCTCTCTCTTTGAATCTCAATACAATGTTCTCCTTGATCTTCTTGGAGATCTATTCGATGTAACTCTTTTTGCGGTGTGTTTGTCGAGATCCCATGAATTGTGGGTTTATGATCAAGTTTATCTATGAGAAATATTTGAATCTCCTCTGAATTCTTTTATGTATGATTGGTTATCTTTGCAAGTCTCTTCGAATTATCATTTTGGTTTGGCCTACTAGATTGATCTTTCTTGCAATGGGAGAAGTGCTTAGCTTTGGGTTCAATCTTGCGGTGTCCTTTCCTAGTGACAGCAGGGGCAGCAAGGCACGTATTGGATTCTTGCCATCGAGGATAAAAAGATGGGGTTTATTTCATATTGCTTGAGTTTATCCCTCTACATCATGTCATCTTGCCTAATGCGTTACTCTACTCTTATGAACTTAATACTCTAGATGCATTTTGGATAGCAGTCGATGTGTGGAGTAATAGTAGTAGATGCAGAATCGTTTCGATCTACTTGTCGCGGACGTGATGCCTATATACATGATCATGCCTAGATAATCTCATAACTATGCACTTTTCTATCAATTGCTCGACAGTAATTTGTTCACCCACCGTAATACTTATGCTATCTTGAGAGAAGCCACTAGTGAAACCTATGGCCCCCGGGTCTATTTTCCATCATATAAGTTTCTGATCTACTTTATTTTGCAATCTTTACTTTTCAATCTATATCACAAAAATACCAAAAATATTTATCTTATCTTAATGTCTATTAGATCTCACTTTTACAAGTGGCCGTGAAGGGATTGACAACCCCTTTACCACGTTGGTTGCGAGGTTCTTGCTTGTTTGTGTAGGTACGAGGGACTTGCGTGTAGCCTCCTACTGGATTGATACCTTGGTTCTCAAAACTGAGGGAAATACTTACACTACTTTGCTGCATCACCCTTTCCTCTTCAAGGGAAAACCAACGCAGTGCTCAAGAGGTAGCAACGGTCTCCTGGGGAAGGGGCTCCATGGCATCCAGCACACCATACTCGGCAAGCATCTCGCCATCCGGGTCCGCCATCTCTTTGGAAAATGCCGACACGAGCTGGGCATGGGCGGCCGCGATCCGGGCTTGGACGGGCTCCGTCGTTGCAAGGTATGCGGTGGAGGAATGGATGGCTGCTCGAACACTCTCGACGATTGCCAACTCTTCAGTCGTGGGTTGCCGACCGTTTTCGGAGAAGCTTCATTCGATTTGTGCAGTGACCGCCACAAGCCGGGGGTGGGCGGCCTCCATCAGGGCTAAGGCCGCCGCTGTGGAACGGACAGCTGTTGTGTCACTCTCACCAGTTTCTATCCCCGAGGCAGATGTTGCTGCCGCCACCTGAGAAGCAACAGCGGCTGTTTGGGCTGCCTTGGCCGCCCGGTCGCAGATTGCGACTGCGCTCAAGCACCTTGTTAGCATGCGCATGGCGGCTGCGGCCGCGCTCTCGCCAGAGTGGGCCGGCGAAGTTGCCCTCACGACGCGGGTCCATGGTCCCATCTTTCACCAATGACGATTGAACAGTGAAATGATATTTGGGGAGCGAGCTAGTGTGCTTGACACGCCGGCTGTGGACTGTAGCCGACGCACCTTCTCTTGTAAGCCATAGGCATACTATACACCGACGGTGCTCCAAGATATTTTGTACTGCATCTCACACGGTTGGTGATAATAAACTATGCGGTATCTACTTTATTTTTCATCTTGATTTGAATGACATAACGGGAACACATCGACAATGAATGGTGTTTGAATTGCTAGACCTTTTATCTGCAGTGAACATGCAACTGTATGTGTGTCGTAAAAAGTTGGAATTATTTAGGGTTCATTTGGAAATTTTATACATTAAATTGGTTTTCTAGCAATTTCAGGTGCACAATTCAAAATTAAAGTACATGCTCCAGTCCATAAAAATGGGTTGCAAAATCAAATGTTTTTCCTTGGTTGCAAGCTTAGGTCACATGCAATAAATGAGAATGAATGTCAAACACCTTGACACTATCGCTCGGCCGCTAACATTGAGATACATGCTTTTAAATTCTAGTAAATCGAAAACTCATCTGAAATTCATGAAACTTGACATGATATCATGGAACGGCAGCGACATGCCATGGTAAAAATATTGTCCCATTTGGGGCAGGTGTGTGTATAAGCTTCTCGCAAACCAGAGCTTCTCTCATAACAAGCCTGATGGTTCCGGTAGGGTACGTGCCACCTTGGGGGACGAAACAATATATGTTGCCTCTTCTTACTTTCAAAATATTTCTCGTGTCAACATAGAACAACACGAGTGTTGTGTCAATTTTTAGGATTTTTCAGGGTTCGCTTGGACATTTTTATACATCAACTGAGTTTTCTATGCATTCATGTGCATAATTCAAATTTGAACTACAGGCACATGCTCTAATGCATATAAATTAGTTGAAAATTCAAATCTATGTCCTTGGTTGCATGCTTAGGTCCCATGCAAGAAATGGGAATGAATGTCAAACACCCTGCCACCGTCACTCGGCCGCAAACATTGAGATTCCTGGTTTTTAAATTCTGGTAAATCCAAAACTCGTCCGAAATTCATAAAACTTGGCATGCTATCATGGAGTGGCATCAACATGGCGTGGTAGAATTTTTATCCCATTTGGGGCAGGTTTGGGGACATGCTTCTCACAAACCAGAGCTTCTCACAACAAGCCTGATGGTTTCGGTAGGGAATGTCCCACCTTTGAGGATGAAACGATATCCGCTGCCTCTTATTGCTTTCAAAATTTTTCTAGTGTCAACATAGTACAACAAGAGTGTTGTGTCAATTTTTAGGATTTTTCGGGGTTCATTTGGACATTTTTATGCATTAATTGAGTTTTCAATGCATTCATGTGCATAATTCAAATTTGAACTACATGCACATGCTCTAATGCATATAAATTGGTCGAAAATTCAAGTATGTGTCCTTGGTTGCATGCTTAGGTCCCATGTAGGAGATGGGAATGAATGTCAAACACCCTGCCACCGTCACTCGGCCGCAGACATTGAGATTCCTGGTTTTCAAATTCTAGTAAATCCAAAACTCAAGTGAAATTCATGAAACTTGGCATGCTATCATGGAGCGGCATCAACATACCATAGTATTTTTTTGTCCCATTGGGGGCAGGTTTGGGTATAAGCTTCTCACAAACCAGAGCTTCTCACAACAAGCCTGATGGTTTTGGTAGGGAACGTACCACCTTTGGGGATGAAATGATATCCGCTGCCTCTTATTGCTTTCAAATTTTTTCTAGTGTGTCAACGGGGAACAACAGGAGTGTTGTGTCAAATTTTGGGATTTTTCGGGGTTCATTTGGACTTTTTTATGCATTAATTGAGTTTTCGATGCATTTATGTGCATATTTCAAATTTGAACTACATGCACATGCTATAATGCATATAAATTGGTTGAAAATTCAAATATGTGTCCCTGGTTGCATGCTTAGGTCCCATGCAGGAAAGGGGAACGAATGTCAAACACCCTGCCACCATCACTCGACTGTAGACATTAAGATTCCTAGTTGTCAAATTCTAGTAAATCCAAAACTCGTCTGAAATTCATGAAACTTGGCATGCTATCATGGAGCGGCATCAACATGTCGTGGTAAATTTGTTGTCCCATTGGGGGCAGGTTTGGGTATAAGCTTGTCACAAACCAGAGCTTCTCACAACAAGCTTGATGGTTTCAGTAGGGAACGTCCCACCTTTCGGGACGAAATGATATCCGCTGCCTCTTATTGCTTTCAAAAAATTTCTAGTGTGTCAACAGAGAACAACAAGAGTGTTGTGTCAATTTTTGGGATTTTTTGGGGTTTGTTTGGACATTTTTATGCATTAATTGAGTTTTCGATGCATTTATGTGCATAATTCAAATTTGAACTACATGTACATGCTCTAATGCATTTAAATTGGTTCAAAATTCAAATTTGTGTCCTTGGTTGCATGCCTAGGTCCCATGCAAGAAATGGGAATGAATGTCAAACACCCTGCCACCGTCACTCGACCGCAAACATTGAGATTCCTGGTTTTTAAATTCTTGTAAATCCAAACTCGTCTGAAATTCTTGAAACTTGGCATGCCATCATGGAGAGGCACCAACATGCCGTGGTAAATTTGTTGTCCCATTTGGGGCAGGTTTTGGTATAAGCTTCTCACAGACCAGAGCTTCTCGCAACAAGCCTGATGGTTTCGGTAGGGAACGTCCCACCTTTGGGGACGAAATGATATCCGCCGCCTCTTATTGCTTTCAAATTTTTTCTAGTGTCAGCAGAGAACAACAGGAGTGTTGTGTTAAATTTTGGAATTTTTGGGGTTCATTTAGACATTTTTATACATTAACTGGGTTTTCTAGGCATTTTATATGCATAATTCAAATTTGAACTACATGCACATGCTCCGGTGCATATAAATTGGTTGAAATATCAAATCTTTGTCCTTGGGTGCATGCTTAAGTCCCATGCAAGAAATATGAATGAATTTCAAACACCAGGGCATTGTTGATTGCCGGCAAAACGTTGAGATACTTTCTCTAGCAAATTCAAAACTCGTGTGAAATTCATGAAACTTGGCATGCTATCATGGTATGGCACCCGACATGCTGTGGTATTTTTCGTGTCCATTTTGAGAAAAGAATCACTCGAATAATAGCTAACAAAGGCATTTTGAAACAAATAGCTGCCACTCTAACATCGCAAACATTTCTATAAATCAAATCGTGTGTGTTATGTAACCATTCATGTGACGCGACGTGTCTTGGTTTTAATCGCTATAGGAGGTGTTGTGCGGACAACTGCTTGACTGAACAGGAGGCGTGCGAGCGCAGTCCGGTGTGCAGGCTGACCGAGAGGCGTGCAAGCTGTCCTCCAATGCGTAGGCTCACCAGGAATCATGCGAGCTGTACGCTGCAGAGGCTCACTGGGAAGCAAGCCCTTTGACTTCCATGGATGCCCTCCTTACTCTCCATTAATGGTGCCCGAGCCGCTGCTTAATACAGGCGGCCTTATGATGACCCACAAGTATAGGGGATCTATTGTAGTCCTTTCGATAAGTAAGAGTGTCGAACCCAACAAGGAGCAGAAGGAAATGACAAGCGGTTTTCAGTAAGGTATTCTCTGCAAGCACTGAAATTATCGGTAATAGATAGTTTTGTGATAAGGTAATTTGTAACGAGTAACAAGCAATAAAAGTAAATAAGGTGCAGCAAGGTGGCCCAATCCTTTTTGTAGCAAAGGACAATCCTAGACAAACTCTTATATAAAGGAAAACACTCCCAAGGACACATGGGAATTATCGTCAAACTAGTTTTCATCACGCTCATATGATTCACGTTCGTTACTTTGATAATTTGATATGTGGGTGGACCGGTGGTTGGGTGCTGCCCTTCCTTGGACAAGCATCCCACTTATGATTCACTACTCTCGCAAGCATCCGCAACTACGAAAGAAGAATTAAGGTAAACCTAACCATAGCATGAAACATATGGATCCAAATCAGCCCCTTACGAAGCAACGCATAAACTAGGGTTTAAGCTTCTGTCATGATAATCCCCAAGTGCAGGGAATCATCGTAGCAATTCCCAAAGGTCGAAGTGATAAGTATGGAGTGTCGAACCTACAAGGAGCTAAAGGTAAGATCAATATTCTCTCAAGCCCTATCTGCCACTGATACGACTCTACGTGCACCGAGCGTTTGCTTCCAACTAGAAACAAGAAATAAAACTGTGTTGTGGGTATAAAGAGAATAACTTTGCATGATATCGGAGAGCTAAAATATGGAAGTAGGTGCTGTTATCATAAAGTTAGAATATATTACTAAATATTATAAATAGCGAGTGTGGAATAGTGGTGGATCGGTTTGCGGAATTGTCCTAGGCAATTGTTAACAAGACCGGTGATCACTATCGCAGTTTCATATGAGGGAGAGGCATAAGCTAACATACTTTCTCTACTTGGATCATATGCACTTATGACTGGAACTCTAGCAAGCATCCGCAACTACTAAAGATCATTAAGGTAAAACCCAACCATAGCATTAAAGCATCAAGTCCTCTTTATTCCCATACGCAACAACCCTCTTACTCGGGTTTGTGTTTCAGTCACTCACCAACCCACTATAAGCAAAGCATGAACGTATTGCAACACCCTACATCGGGAATCCCTCACGCTTGCGCGACACGGAGGGCACCATAGGACAACATCAAAGTAAAACATACAACTCAGACCAATCTAGATCAGCAATCAACCTAAAGACAAAAGATATCTACTCAAAACATCATAGGATGGCAACACATCATTGGATCATAATATGTGGCATAAAGCACCATGTTCAAGTAGGGATTACAGCGGGGTGCGGGAGAGTGGACCGCGTAAAAGAGATGAGGATGGTGATGATGATGGTGATGTTGATGAAGACGATCACCGCGGCGATGATTCCCCTCCAGATGGCACTCCGGTGCCACCAAGAGAGAGGAGGAGAGGTTCTCCCCCTTGTGCTTCCTCCTCCATGGCTTTCCCCCTCTGGTCCTTGGCCTTCATGGCGATGATGGCCCCTCCGAGATCCTCCTCCATGGCCTCCGGTGATGATGGCCCCCTCCGACAGGGTGCCAGAGAGGGCCTAGATTGATTTCTCGTGGCTACAGAGGCTTGCGGCGGCGGAACTTCTGATCTAGGTTATTTCCCGAAGGTTTCTGTATTTATAGGAATTTTTGGCGTAGGTTTCACGTCAGGGGGGTCTCCGGGCTATCCACGAGATAGGGGGTGCGCCCTAGGGGGTGGGCGCGCCCCCACTCTCGTGGGCAGCCCGGGACTCTTCTGGCCCAACTCCGATGCTCCGTGGTCTTCTTTTGGTCCATAAAAAATCATCAAAAATTGGCACGTCAATTGGACTCCGTTTGGTATTCCTTTTCTGTAAAACTCAAAAACAAGGAGAAAACAGAAACTGGCACTGGGCTCTAGGTTAATAGGTTAGTCCCAAAAATCATATAAAATGGCATATAAATGCATATAAAACATCATAGATGGATAATATAATAGCATGAATACTTCATAAATTATAGATACGTTGGAGACGTATCAGCATCCCCAAGCTTAATTCCTGCTCGTCCTCGAGTAGGTAAATGATAAAGGCAATAATTTATGAAGTGTGAATGCTAGCATGTGCACAAGTTTGATCAATGATAATTTCAATCACCTTTTCTAGCATCAATATGTGTCATAATAGTAGCTTATCTCATAAAACTTTTCATGATCAAGTAACAATCTATTCACAATGTCAAGTATGGTTCAGAAACTTCATTGAGAACTAACAAACTATAATCTCAGTCATTGAAGCAATTGCAATTTATCATAACATCAGAAAGAGTCAAGAATAGAGCTTTTCAGCAAGTCCACATACTCAACTATCATATAGTCTTCTACAATTGCTAACACTCACGCAATACTTGTGGTTATGGAGTTTCAGCCGGACACTGAGAAAGATAGGGGCTTATTGTGTTGCCTCCCAACGTATTCACCTTTAGGTGATGTCAACAATAATAGCCCATGCTAACTTACATCCAATTGGATATATATATCATGATCTTTCAAACACGAGGAGCTTGCCAAAGGATAAAATGAAAAAGGGAAGGGTGAGGATCACCTTGACTCAAGCATAAAGTAAAACATAAAGTAAAAGATAGGCCCTTCGCAGAGGGAAGCAGAGGTTGTCATGTGCGTTTAGGGTTGGATGCATAAAATCTTAATGCAAAAGAACGTCACTTTATATTGCCCCTTGTATGTGGACCTTTATTATGCAGTCCGTCGCTTTTATTGCTTCCACAACAAGATCGTACAAAGCTTATTTTCTCTGCACTAATAAGTCATACATATTTAGATAGCAATTTTTATTGCCTGCAACATGACAACTTACTTGAAGGATCTTACTCAATCCATAGGTAGGTATGTGGACTCTCATGGCAAAACTGGGTTTAAGGATATTTGGAAGCACAAGTAGTATCTCTACTTGGTGCAAGGAATCTGGCTAGCATGAGGGGGAAAGGCAAGCTCAACATATTTGGAAGGTCAATGATAATATACTTTAACTGAGATGTGAGAAAACATAAACCATTACGTTGTCTTCCTTGTCCAACGTCAACTCTTTTAGCATGTCATACTTAATGAGTGCTCCCAATCATAAAATATGTCCAAGATAATATATTTGTATGTGAACCTCTCTTTCCTTATTACTTCCTATTAATTGCAACGATGACCAAAACTATGTTTGCCAACTCTCAACAACTTTTATGCCTCATACTCTTTATATGTGAAGTCATTACTATCCATGTTATAAGCATATGAAACATATAGAAATTCAGATTTATGACATTCAATTCATTCCCCCATTTACTTATAGGATATACATGAAGCACATGAGTAAATGACAAACTACTCCAAAAGATATGAGTGAAGGACACTGAGTAGTCAAATAATTAACTAGCCATGGGAGGGTTACTTTTTTATTCAATATTCAGATCCAATGATTTTAGTCAAACAACAAGTAAAATTGAAAATATGCTCCAAGCAAAACACATATCATGTGATGAATAAAAATATAGCTCCGAGTAAGATGTACCGATAGTTTTGAAGACGAAAGAGGGGATGCCTTCTGGGGCATCCCCAAGCTTAGGCGCTTGAGTCTTCCTTGAATATTACCTTGGGGTGCCTTGGGCATCCCCAAGCTTAGGGTCTTTCCACTCCTTATTCTCCTCATATCGATATCTCACCCAAAACTTGAAAACTTCAATCACACAAAACTTAATGGAACTTCGTGAGATAGGTTAGTATGATAAAGAGTAAACCATGCACTTTGGTACTGTAAAAGACAAGGTTCATAATTGTTTTCACATAATTCCTACTGTACCATATCATTTCTACAATTTATATTGAGAAATATAAGCCATAGAAACTAGAAAACAAGCAAACTGTGCAATGAAAACAGAATCTGTTAGAAACAGAACAGTCTGTAATGATCTGAACAATAACCATACTTATGCTACTCCAAAAATTATGAAATAAATTGGTGGAGGTGAGGAATTTGTCTATTAATCTTATGCAAAAATAATCAACTCAAAATCACTCTTCTGTAAAAAATGACAGCTAATCTCGTGAGCGCAAAGTTTCTGTTTTTTACAGCAAGATCACATTAACTCTCACCCAAGTCTTCCCAAAGGTCTTACTTGGCACTTTATTGAAACAAAAGCTATAAAACATGATTACTACAGTAGCTTAATCATGTATACACACAAAAACAGTAAGGGCAAATATTGGGTTGTCTCCCAACAAGCGCTTTTCTTTAATGCCTTTTAGCTAGGCATGATGATTTCAATGATGCTCGCATAAAAGAAAAGAGTTGAAACACAAAGAGAGCATCATGAAGAATATGACTAGCACATTTAAATCTAACTCACTTCCTATGCCTAGGGATTTTGTGAGCACACAATTTATAGGAACAAAAGTCAACTAGCATAGGAAGGCAAAACAAGTATAACTTCAAAACTTTAAGCACATAGAGAGGAAACTTGATATTATTGCAACTCCTACAAGCACATATTCCTCCCTCATAATAATTTCCAATAGCATCATGGATAGCAACTTTGTTCTCATACTCAATTGGAACCTCTTCCGAAATAGTGGAATACTAACTAAAGTTGACACTCTTCCAAATCCACTTTCATAAATATCGTACGAAGATTCAACACCCTCCAAGATAGTGGGATCACTAATTCCTAAAGTTGACACTCTTCCAAACCCACTTTAAATTATAGTATTATTCATACTCCAAAAGAAATAAGTGAAGTTCCTGGAGCATTCTACAATTAATATAGACTAGCCAATATCCAAGCTCAAAATATATAAGTGAAGCGCACGAAGCATTCTATAAAACCATACTCAAACGATTTAAGTGAAGCACAAAGAGCAATTCTATAAGATCATACTTAAAAGATATAAGTGAAGCACATGAAGTATTCTATAAATCAATGAAGAGCTATCTCATACTAGCATGATTCTTAAAGAAAAATAAAAACACAAAGGACACAAATCATGTGAACAAAACAAAAACCGAGGTATACCGATATCTGTCGAAGAAGAAAGATGGGATGCCAACCGGGGCATCCCCAAGCTTAGATGCTTGAGTATCCTTTAAAAATATTTACTTGGGGTGCCTTGGGCATCCCCAAGCTTGAACTCTTGTCTCTCTTTATTCTTCTCACATCGGTAACTCCTCGTTCTTCAAACGCTTCATTCACAAAAACTTAAACAAAAAACTTGTGAGATCCGTTAGTGTAATAAAGCAAGCTACCACTTTAAGGTACTGTAATTAACTCATTATTTGTTTATATTGGTGTTAAAACTACTGTATTCCAACTTCTCTATGGTTCATACCCTTACATACTAGCCATAGATGCATCAAAATAAGCAAACAACACACGAAAAACAGAATCTGTCAAGAACAGGACAGTCTGTAGTAATCTGGAAGTTTAGTAAACTTCTGTAACTCCAAAATTATGAAATAAATTTGAAAATTTGAAAAATTTGTACAGAAGTAATGTGAAAAAAGTTTCAGACCCATTTGACTTTCCAGTAAAAAATGTAAATTCATGCACTACAGCCAAAGTTTCTGTTTTTGTTCTGCACATAGTAAGCAAGCAATCTTATCATACTAAAACCAAAGCTTGGCACATTATTTTTATAATACAATGGATATATACAAGGGGATAATTATTTACAGAGAAACTTCCATGAAAAAAAATTCTACATTGTTTCCGTGAGCATGGACACAAGTGCTCAAGGTCGACCCTCACTTCTTCAATGCATAACTTTCTAATCACTTCTCTTTTTGAAAAACTTTTTTTAGGCATGAGAGGCAAGTAATTTTTTTTGTATTTTCATTCTTTAATTTTTTATGTTTCAGCCACAACTAAACAGTAACAAAAAGGAAAAACAAAATCTACTTAGTGAAGAAAGCAAACAAGCACACACGAGAATATCAACCCCACGCTATTGCTCCCTGGCAACGGCGCCAGAAAGAGCTTGATAATCCCCAAGTGCAGGGAATCATCATGGCAATTCCCAAAGGTGGAAGTGATAAGTATGGAGTGTCGAACCCACAAGGAGCTAAAGGTAAGATCAATATTCTCTCAAGCCCTATCTGCCACTGATTCGACTCTACGTGCACCGAGCGTTTGCTTCCAACTAGAAACAAGAAATAAAACTGTGTTGTGGGTATAAAGAGGATACCTTTGCATGATATCAGAGAGCTAAAATATGAAAGTAGGTGCTGTTATCATAAAGTTAGAATATATTACTAAATATTATAAATAGCAAGTGTGGAATAATAGTGGATCGGTGTGCGGAATTGTCCTAGGCAATTGTTAACAAGACCGGTGATCACTATTCCAGTTTCATATGAGGGAGAGGCATAAGCTAACATACTTTCTCTACTTGGATCATATGCACTTATGATTGGAACTCTAGCAAGCATCCGCAACTACTAAAGATCATTAAGGTAAAACCCAACCATAGCATTAAGGCATCAAGTCCTCTTTATTCCCATACGCAGCAATCCCTCTTACTCGGGTTTGTGTTTCAGTCACTCACCAACCCACTATAAGCGAATCATGAACGTATTGCAACATCCTACAGCGGGAATCCCTCACGCTTGCGCGACAGGGAGGGCACCATAGGACAGCATCAAAGTAAAACATACAACTAATACCAATCTAGATCATCAATCAACCCAAAGACAAAAGATATCTACTCAAAACATCATAGGATGGCAACACATCATTGGATCATAATATGTGGCATAAAGCACCATGTACAAGTAGGGATTACAGCGGGGTGCGGGAGAGTGGACTGCATAAAAGAGATGAGGATGGTGATGATGATGGTGATGTTGATGAAGACGATCACCGTGGCGATGACTCCCCTCCCGATGGCACTCTGGTGCCACCAAGAGAGAGGAGGAGAGGTTCTCCCCCTTGTGCTTCCTCCTCCATGGAATTCCCCCTCTGGTCCTTGGCCTTCATGGCGATGATGGCCCCTCCGAGATCCTCCTCCATGGCCTCCGGTGATGATGGCCCCCTCCGGAAGGGTGCCGAAGAGGGCCTAGATTGATTTCTCGTGGCTACAGAGGCTTGCGGCGGCAGAACTGTCGATCTAGGTTATTTTCCGAAGGTTTCTGTATTTATAGGAATTTTTGGCGTAGGTTTCACGTGAGGGGGGGGGTCTCCGGGCTGTCCATGAGATAGGGGGGCGTGCCCTAGGGGGGTGGGCGCGGCCCCCACCCTTGTGGGCAGCCAGGGACTCTTCTGGCCCAACTCCAATGCTCCGTGGTCTTCTTTTGGTCCATAAAAAATCATCAAAAATTGGCACGTCAATTGGACTCAGTTTGGTATTCCTTTTCTGTAAAACTCAAAAACAAGGAGAAAACAGAAAGTGGCACTGGGCTCTAGGTTAATAGGTTAGTACCAAAAATCATATAAAATGGCATATAAATGCATATAAAACATCATAGAAGGATAATATAATAGCATGAATACTTCATAAATTATAGATACGTTGGAGACGTATCATGTCACTATAGCAACTCATCATCTACTTATTACTTCCCAATGCCTTCCCCTAGGCCCAAATAATGGTGAAGTGTCATGTAGTCGATGTTCACATAACACCACTAGAGGAAAGACAACATACATCTTATAAAAATATCAAACGAATACCAAATTCACATGACTACTTATAGCAAGACTTGTCCCATGTCCTCAGGAACAAATGTAACTACTCACAAATCATATTCATGTTCATAATTAGAGGGGTATTAATATGCATTAAGGATATGAACATATAATCTTCCACCGAATAAACCAACTAGCATCAACTACAAGGAGTAATATACACTACTAGCAACCCACAGGTACCAATCTGAGGTTTTGAGACAAAGATCAGATACAAGAGATGAACTAGCGTTTGAGAGGAGATGGTGCTAGTGAAGATGTTGATGGTGATTGACCCCCTCCCGATGAGAGGATCAATGGTGATGATGATGGTGACAATTTCCCCCTCCCGGAGGGATGTTTCCCCGGCAGAACAGCTCCGTCGGAGCCCCAGATTGGTTCCGCTAAGGTTCCGCCTCGAGACGGCGATGCTTCATCCCGAAAGCTTCCTCCTATTTTTTTCCAGGGCGAAAGACTTCATATAGCAAAATAAGGGCACCGGAGGCCTGCCAGGGGGCCCATGAGACAGGGGGCGCCCCCCATCCTCGTGGCCAGGGTGTGGGCCCCCTCTGGTTGATTCTTTCGTCAGTATTTTTTTATTAATTCCAAAACTGACTTTCGTGGAGTTTCAAGACTTTTGGAGTTGTGCAGAATAGGTCTCTAATATTTGCTCCTTTTCCAGCCCTGAATCCAGCTGCCGGCATTCCCCCTCTTCATGTAAAACCTTGTAAAATAAGAGAGAAAAGGCATAAGTATTGTGACATAATGTGTAGTAACATCCCATAATGCAATAAATATTGATATAAAAGCATGATGCAAAATGGATGTATCACCTTACTGTTCGCCTCCCATTCCCCTCCCTCCCGCAGACCACCCCCAACACCATGGTGCAGAAGGATCATCTGCCACTAGTGTTCAAGTGTGGTGAAGTCAATTTCAAGCCGGAGGAGATAGAAAATAAGGAGGAATGGGGCCTCATGGACGTGGCCCAGAACAAGCTGGCAGCGGCGGTTTTGCTGTCGCCGCTCCCGTCCCAGCTCCCATCCCCGCACCAGCGCTAGCGAGCATGCCCGTAGCATTGACGGGATGGTCGCCGAGCACTACCACAGAGCTAGAAGCCGCAGGCGTCAGCGAGGTCTCCGTGGACCCGCGCGAGCTTGTGTACATGCCAGCGCCAGCACCCGTGCCCGTGCGGGCCCCTCCACCCACCGCGGCGCCGGTCCCCGTGCATTTGGCTGCACCCGCCGCGCCCGTGCCCGTGCGCACCCCCTCAGCAGCATGGGTCGCCACCGTCGACGGCTACCTCTCAGCGCCGCCAGCTGCCGTCCTCCCACGCCCTGCCCGTCGATCGCGCGACGACATGATCTTTGATTTACAAGTGAAGAACATTCTGTGCTGCCTTGAAGACTCCAACAACGGCGTCCTGGAGGAGGACAATGACAAGGACGGCACGGCACGCCGCCTCCGCTGCCGCCGGAAATAGTTTTTTTCTTGGGTTTAATACTGTATCTCGATCATATGAATATAAATTCGTAGTGAGACTGAATGAAATATACGGTTTGAGCGAACTTGCATTTTTCTATCTTAATGTACAGATTTATCAAATGATTTTCTTTTGAAAAAAATGTCAATGGTTTTTAAATATAAAATACTCATCGCAAACGTTTTAGTTAGAACACCCATATGCAAACCGTCAGCTTCCCCAGGAAGCCATTGGAAAATGGGCCGAGTAGGATTTGTGCAGCTCTTGATTGCAAACGTTTTAGATAGAACACCTGTATGCAAAGTGAGAGCAGGATTTGTGCATCTCTTCAACGCAAATGGTTGTTTTGGATGACCCGTGTGCAACCACTTACAAACAATTTGGTAAGATTTGCATCTGTCAAATTGGGTATGTTGCCATTTGTCAAACTGGAAAGATTGACATTTGTTGATCTAGTAACATTGCCATTTGTCAACTTTGTAACACTGCGTTTTTTCAAAATATGCAACTAAAAAACACTAGTGGTATCTAATTTTTGCAACTAAAATTCAGTAATTAAGCATAAATTTCATTCATAGATTAAGCAGTCATTCTTATACAGACAGCTGAACTCAACAGCTGAACCAACCAAAAATTTTCCCCAATTGTTGCCAACCACGTACTGAAATAGCCAGTTCTACTTTATATACTAGCTAATTTTAAGTACGTTGTACAGTTCCACCACACCTATAGTCAGATGAACTGAACAAAATAGCCCCTAAATACTATCACTACTACTACTACTACGGAGGGGCTTTGTAATACTTCTGGCAGCTTCTCCTCTGCCGAGCACGCTAAGTAAGAGGAAGAGGAGGATGAGCCTACCGACTAGACGGACAACTGCAATACGGTGCCTGCCGCTGCTGCACCTTCAGCGACGCTGACCTCGAACACCCTCTACCACTCCAGATGACCGCTCTCGTAGCGGTGGTTCTCCTCATAGATCTCCTGATTCCTCACCTCTGCGTCGGCGTGTGCTGCAGCCACGACGGCGGTAAGGCTCTTTGCATGCTCGACGAGGCGCTCCTCCACCTCCCACAGGAACTCGCTGTAGCGCGTAAGGTCGCTGCCACACATGCGGGCCTACACCTCCGCCTTCCTCCTTCGGGCGGCGATGGCGGAGTGGGTGATGATCCCGGCGGTCGACGGTGGGCCGGCGGCCATGACGGCCGATGATGGGGTGGCGGCACGACCACCACCTCCCGCCTTCGGGCCGTGCTGGCATGGCGGGTGATAGTCACGGTGGCCAGCAGTGGGGTGGCGGCCACGACAACCACCTCTTGCCTTCGGGCCGCGGCGGCGGAGCAGGCGATGGCCCTGGCTTTCAACGGTGGTGTGGCAGCAACGGCGGCCAGCAATAGCTGCCGATCGGCAGCGGCAGCGGAGCGTGTGGTGGGTGTTCCGCGCACACCCAACAGGGATGCCACGTGCACTACACTACACTGGGGACTGCGTCGCCGCCGCAGTGTATCCTCCTAGCTGGAGCTGTTGTCTGATGACGGCGGAGTGGCTGAGCGACCATGACAGACCAGTGCCATTGGTTATTGTGGGAGAAGCAGACGAGATAAGCTACAGGGAGGGAGGGAAAATGCGACGCGGGACTCGCTGGCTGTGAGGGTTTATATAGCAGGCCGATAAGCATTGGGATTTTGGGGGATTTCACCGAGTCGGGCGGGAAGCTTGCACGGGAACCTGCAAGGTTGCGCGGGAACGGGCTCACCGATGATTCATTGGCGCCACCGTTTGGCCAAAAGAACGCCCCCACGCACTACGCAAGCTTGCACTGTAAGCCTACTGTGGCAGCGGTGTGACAAGACATGCGAGAGGAGGACGAAAGGCCACGTACACATACGATATAAAAAAATGTTTGCAATTTAGTTACCTACTATACCCCATCCTGGTTTATAAGTAGGATTTAACAAATAAAATACGAATTCATGTCGCCAAAGATTATATAGTTGGATTCGTATTTGAACAAAGTTTCCAATTATATAATTTTTCTAACATGCATTAACATTTTGTTGGTTAAATTTGAGGGCAAAGTATGGCACAGAATATAAAGGGGACTATAGACCAAGACGGAGGTAGTAGCACAGGATCGCTCTCTAAGGAGCGACGCAAGTGTCGGCCGGCTTGTAGGCGACCATTTCCTGCGTGTTCAACTGCTCTATGCGTGTGGTTGCTTGCCGTTGAGGCAGCCACATCACGCTCTTCTCGCGTCCCGCCACGCGCGCTCTGCTCTCGTGTCCCTCTGGGTGCTCTGCCCTAGGCCCTCCACGCGCGCTGCCAGTGTTTGGGGCCGGCACACGATCACACACGTTCGTGTGCATGCGGTTGCGCCGGGCGCGGCCCGACAATGCAGTTACCCGCTGCAAAAACCGCCATGCGGACGCGCCGAGACTCCAGGCCGCCCGACCCCCATTTATTCCTGCGGCCATTTACCTTCATCTCTCACGTCACACGACACAATAAGCACACCCATGACAACACATACAGAGAGGACATCCAGTGGTTCCAATGGCGATCCCCGTGGCTCCAATGGCGCTCCCAACTGCCGTCGAAGACAACGACAGGCAGTTCACCACGCATCACGTAGTGGACTCCATGTGAGGGGGAAGGCTCTCTCGGTGGTGTACACGAACGATCCGGTGTCGGTGGAGAGCTCCATCCAAACTATGGAGCAGTTCCTTGCCGATGACAAGTACCAAGTGGTCGGCTTCGACCTCAAGTACACAATCGGTTGTGCCGGGCACGATCAAAAGGTTGTCATCGCCCAGTTGTGCGTGCAACATGATGTCCTCGTCTACCACTACCACCTGGCCACAAGGCCTTGCGAGCGTTTCTCCAGGTTTACCAACAGCTTCGACTACAATTTTGCTACGGTAGACACCACCAACGATCTAAAAGCGCTCAAGGTTTTAGGCTTGAAATGCCGGAATCTTGTCAATATCCAGGACCACTACAAGGTCCCGGGCAGCAACAACAACAAACAAAACTCCCTGGTTGACCTTGCCTCGGCCATCATCGACCCCTACTACATGAAGATGAAGGATGAGAGCAAGAAGAACAAGAAAGCCTGGCACAGTGTTTGGCATGAGAGACTGGATGAACAACACATCAAGTACGCGGCCAAGGATGCGTACACAAGCTACGAGATGTACATGCGGATCGTTGACATGAGGAAGTGTCTTCTTCATGCCCCAGACGAAGGATTGAGCCACAGAGCAGTGGCGGGAGCGTCACAAGAAGTAGATGACTAGACGATCGTTTCTCCTACTTTTTTTTGAAATGGAATTTCTCCTACTTTAGAATGCATGCAATTGTTTATTGAGGTGTGTGCGAATGATCTGTATATTCATTTATGTAATTGGATGTTTATTTTAGTTATATATATATATATATATACACACACACACGTTATTCTTCTGTAGACAGAGCAAATCACACGGCTTATTAGTAGCAATCGTCTGTGTTATTATTGGTCTTCGCTCACATTTCTGATCACAGACATGTTTATCGCGTATCACACACATCCTATTTAGTTGAACCATTTCCATTGTGTTGCACAATAAAGGCTGCAAAGAGGGATCTACACCAGCAAGGACCAGCTTCCCTACTGACAGCTCATCTAACAGAACTCCCAAGTTAACTCTGCTGAGGCTGGAGTAGTCATGAGATGGGTGACCGGATGGGAAGTGGACTCGATATTAACTAGTTGGATGGGTAACATCAAAGGTTTATTATAAACCTTTGCAGTGACCCATCCATCTAGTTAATATCGAGGTCTTTGTTTTGTAATTTTTGACATTTTTTGTTTTTTGAACACATGTTGATTGGCTTGAAGAAGGTCTATCTCGTTACTTTTTGATATTTTTTGTATTTTGAACACACAAATTAACCTCTGTGTACTTGTTCTCAAATTAATCTCTAGGCCTGTTTGCCGCGTACCACACACATCTTGTTAAGTTGAACCGTTGATGTTCTCTTCCCTAATCCAAATAGTTCATTCGAGTGAACCATATGCCGTATATCGCACACACCTTCATCTGGCTGCCCATTTTTGTTGTTCCGCCTCATCACAAACAGTTCATCTGAGTGAACCGTATGCTCTACGTCGCACACGCCTTCATCTGGCAGCCCTTTTCTTTTATTCACCCTCATCACAAACAATTGATTGAACTGAACCGTATGCCCTAAATCGCACATGCAACAAAAATTTGAACCGTGTTTGATGCATCCGTCATCAAATGTTTTGCACCCTTTTTGACAGTTCTTTTACACCATCGTATGTGATTAATGCATCGCAACACAGTTTCGTGAAAGGGTCTCTGATCGTAGTGTCGCGTTAACAGCATCCTCTAGTAGTGACACCTCTATTAAAATGCTTAAGGAAGTTATTTTCCCAAGGTTTAGAGTCCCTAGATATTTAATGACTGATGGTGGTCCACACTTTATTCATGGTGCTTTCCGTAAAATGCTTGCCAAGTATGATGTTAACCATAGAATTGCATCACCCTATCATCCTCAGTCTAGCGGTCAAGTTGAACTTAGCAATAGAGAAATAAAACTAATTTTGCAAAAGACTGTCAATAGTTCCCGGAAGAATTTGTCTAGGAAATTAGATGATGCACTTTGGGATTATAAAACAACATATAAAAATCCTATGGGTATGTCTACTTATAAAATGGTTTATGGAAAAGCTTGTCATTTGCCTCTTGAGTTAGAACATAAAGCATATTGGGCAATTAAAGAACCCAACTATGATTTAGACTTGCTGGTGAAAAGATGTTATTTGATATCAACTCATTAGATGAATGGAGAACCCAAGCTTATGAAAATGCAAAGTTATTCAAAGAAAAAGTTAAAAGATGGCATGATAAAAGAATCCAAAAGCGCGAGTTCAAGGCTGGAGAATATATTCTTTTGTACAACTCTCGTTTCAGATTCTTTGCAGGAAAACTCCTCTCCAAATGGGAAGGACTCTATGTTATCGAGGAGGTATATCAACCTGGAGCTATCAAAATAAATAATGCTGAAGGCACTAACCCGAAGGTTGTTAATGGGCAACGAATAAAACATTATATCTCAGGTACGCCAATTAATGTTGAAAGCAATATTACCCAAACTATGACACCAGAAGAACACATAAAAGAAACCTTCCGAAACACCCAGAATCGTGAAAAAGAGGAGGTACGTGATATGGTAAGTAAACGGACTCCGAAAAATCCGCAAAAATATTTTTTGTCAGTTTTGGAATATTTAGAAAATTAGGAAAATAAGAAACTACCAGGAAGGTGACCCTGGTGGACACAAGACACCAGGGCGCGCCTGGCTTGCCCAGGCGCGCCTAGGTGGGTTTTGCCCACCTCGGGTACCTTCCAGACTCCATTTTTCTTCTGTTTGCTTGTTTCCCAAGATAAAAAATCTTTATATACTCCCCAAACCTGTCGACCTCTGTATCGCAGAGAAATCTCATGTTTTCTTTTCCTTGCTATTTTCTGTCAGATCTGTTAAGCCAGGCATCATGTCTTCTCCCTCCTCCAACGTTGAAGAAGGCGATGCTTGGTTGCTTCAGGTGGAGTCCAGGGGAGAGGGAATTGAAGAGGTCGCTGTCGGTGTCAAAACCGGCGGATCTCGGGTAGGGTGTCCCGAACTGTGTGTCTAAGGCTAATGGTAACAGGAGGCAAGGGACACGATGTTTACCCAGGTTCGGGCCCTCTCGATGGAGGTAATACCCTACTTCCTGCTTGATTGATCTTGATGATATGAGTATTACAAGAGTTGATCTACCACGAGATCGTAGAGGCTAAACCCTAGAAGCTAGCCTATGATTATGATTGTTGTTATCCTACGGACTAAACCCTCCGGTTTATGTAGACACCGGAGGGGGCTAGGGTTACACAGAGTCGGTTACAGAGAAGGAGATCTACATATCCGAATTGCCAAGCTTTCCTTCCATGCAAAGGAGAGTCCCATCCGAACACGGGATGAAGTCTTCAATCTTGTATCTTCATAGTCCAACAGTCCGGCCAAAGTATATAGTCCGGCTGTCCGAGGACCCCTTAATCCAGGACTCCCTCAGTAGCCCCCGAACCAGACTTCAATGACGATGAGTCCGGAGCGCGGATTGTCTTCGACATTGCAAGGCGGGTTCTTCTCCAAATTCTCCAGGGTACCTGTTGTAATGAGCAGTGTCCGGCTTCCCATTAATGTTGCACTCCTCGGCTTCTGGGCTTTAACAATGGTTGTCTCCACGTGTCGAGTGAATGCGAGAAGTCGGGGCATTTTTACATTTGCCACCCTGACCATATGAGCAAAGCGTCTATTTAAAGAGATGAGGATCCTCAGATCCAATTCACACCATCTCCTCCCAGCGAGTATCCATCAGAGCGCGCCCAAAAAAATCCATACCACCATGGCCGGCCATCGCGGCTCCTCCTCTCTCTCCCGTAGGACTAGGCCAGGTGATTGGGAGAAATGTTCTGTCCCCCACAGCCGACTAGTAGAGTTGCAGACCAAGGGGTTTCTCCCGCCTGCGTACATGGTCCTTGTCCGAGCTGGACTAGCCACTTATAATGGCGGGGAGCAAGCGGAGAGTTCTCCCAACCCATCCAAGGGGGAGCGGGTATGCTTTGTCCCCTGTTTGCTGAGGGGACTCGGATTTCTGATCCATCCTTTCCTCTGCGGGCTCCTGGAGTTCTACGGCCTCCAGCTGCATAACTTTACCCCAGCCTCCATACTGCATATCGTAGGCTACGTTGCCTTCTGCGAGCTATTTCTAGGTTGCAAAGCTCATTTTGAGCTGTGGAAGAGGCTATTCTGCCTCGTACCCCGCACTCAGGCGGGGTCGGTATATCAAGTGGGCGGAGCCGAAATATGGCGCATCGCCGGGACCGGATACCGGTCCAGTACCCCGAAGAAGACATCCGAAGACTGGCCTTCGGAGTGGTTCTACATGGAGGACGTCCCGCTTCCGGACCCTATTCGGAAGGGCCTTCCCGAGTTTGTAAATGCCCCGTTGAAGAAACGCCACAGCTGGCGCCCCGGAGCCCCCAGGAGGAACACAACAGAGAGATCCTTTTCCTGATGGACAGGATAAAGACACTGGCCACATCAGGACTGACAATAATTGAGGTTATGTCCATATGTATAATGCGGGGAGTGTAGCCACTTCAATATCGGGGGAAACCCATGTGGCACTTCAATGGAGAAGACGATGCCACCCGCTGCAGCCATAAAGGTCCAGACTCTGCCGCCGCTCTGGCGAAGATACTGTCCGATTTGTACAAAGGAGAAGAAGAGGAGATCATCAGTATCAAACCACAGGATGGATTCTCCATGTACAACCCCGCAAGCTGGGTGAGTTGCTATCTTTTGTTCCTAGTCTTTCCCACATTCTTTAGCACAAATATTTACCTTGCCAATTCATAGCAGGAACTGGAAAAAGCTATGAGGGAGGTTCACAGCCCGTCTCCACAGCCAGAGGACCCCGGCCGGGCCCTCGACACCGGACTCGAAGAAGATGCGGACACATTTGTGGAGCTTATTGACAGGACATTTTATCAGTTAAGCTGCGATGGTGCGCTAGTGGCCATGATAGCTGATTATCCTGGCCTACTCCCTGTATCACATGTAAGTAAAACCGGAGTACCAACTTCCAAGAAGGATTCCCTCTTTGCACCTTACCCACCGCACATGCATTGCGTTTTTCAGGGAAGGCCATCGGGACACCATGCCGAACCTGCGGTGACTCGCCAACAAGGGGCACCGAAGCCGGGTAGGCTTACAAGAAAAGCGGTCAGGACCAAGACGCCGTCGCAAAGGTATGTTTAAAAACCTGCCACGTAATTATCATCATCAAAATATGACAATATCCATTGTCTACCGGCAGAAAAAAGCGCTCGCCGGACTATATCCAGAGAGCCTGCCGGCCACGCCTCCCCCAACAGGACTCCGAGGCCGGACTCAAGGGCGGAGGTCAGCACGGGGACAACGCCGGACGATCCTCCTACAGAGGACGCGGATAGATTCTCCGCTACAAACTCTGAAGTGGAGAGCGCCATGAATCATAGGCCCCGACGGGCCACACTATGCAACCCAAATTTCTTTGAAGAAGGCGTTCAATGCCTTCAACTCAGGGGACGCATACATCTGGGCTGCTCAAGGTGGCCTCGCCAGAGCCACGGACCAGTATGTAAAGGATATACGGGTAAGAAAATTTGATAAGTATGTATATCAGTAGCCCCTGAGACTTGAAACAGTTAGCACAACTGATTTAAGGATCCTCGTGTGCATAGGTTCTGACAGAGAAGAATACCCAGCTATCTAAAGAGCTGGAGGAGTGCAAAGCCCAACTGCGGGCCACAATTGCCGAAATGGAAGAGTCCACGAAGGCCCCATCTGGTAATACTTGTTTGATAGAAAATAATGTAATGGTATGTACCAGTTAGTATTCGGCATGAATGCAAATCTAACAATAGATTCTGCACACAATCCCGGAGGCAACCCAGAGATCGTACCAGAGGATGAGCAATATGCTCAGCGACAGCTGAAGGCTGGCGAGCGTGTGCTTACAAAGGTTATACAGGAGAAAAATACTCTCCAGGACACGAACACCCAACTGGACGTCGAATTAAAGGATGTTCGGGCCCAGCTTGCTGACTCCGTGAAAGAGAATAAGAGGCTTCGACGCGGCATATTTAGTAAGTGCTCTAACGAACCACTATAAAGTTCGGCGAAAAAGCACGCTAACAGAATTATGTCTGTAGGTATGTTGACAGGTCGTCCCGAAGAGGAGATGCCCGGATCTGCAGGCGATCTTTTGTAGGAGCTCTCACAACTGCACGAAAAAGTTCGGCACGTGATGTAGGGCATTGCCCATGCCTTGTGGCGATCCGCCTCCCTGCCAAGAGGCATGGGGGAGCTTGTGGAGATACTCAAGGGAGCGCGGTGGCACTTCTGATTATGGAAGATATCGGCCTGTCGACAAGGTGCAAGGGAAGCCTGGGCCATGGTGAAGATGCGATACACCAAGGCTGACCCGAACCACATGGCCGGGTGAAAGTGCGTTATATCGACTAAAGGGGGGTGAATAGGCGTTTTTTATGAATTTTTCACTGAGGAATTTGCTGGTGAGGAAATTCCTTAGCAAAGAACTACTTGCAGCGGAATAAGTACTCAGAAGTAAACATAACATGATACAAACATAGTCATCATGATGAAATGAAGACAGGCACAGAGTACAGAAAGCGTAAACACAGGATAACAAGATGAAGACAAACAGACTGAAGAAATTGAACTGAGGAATTTGTGAAAGTCTTCAGTCAAAGTCTTTAAGCACAGATATGAACAACATTCAGCATAGTAATGAGGAAATGAAAGAGTTGAGGAAATAGAACCAGTTAGTTGGTGAAGACAATGATTTGGTAAACCAGTTCCAACTGCTGTCTCAGTTGTACGTCTGGTTGGAACGGCTGAGTATTTAAACTCGAGGACACACAGTCCCGGACACCCAGTCTCTGAGCCGCAACTCAGGACACCCAGTCCTCACCGTATTCTCCTTGAACTAAGACCACGCAGGCCTCGTCCAATCACACGTGGTAAGTCTTCAGGTGACTTCCAAACCTTCACAGACTTGGTCACTCGGTGATCCACAATTCCTCTTGGATGCTCTAGACCTTGACGCCTAACCGTCTGGAAGAAGCACAGTCTTCAAAGGTAACAAGCGTCGGATCCACGCAGGATCAATTTCTTCAGTGATGCTCAATCACTTTGGGTTTGTGGGGGTTTGGTTTTGGATTTTCCTCACTTGATGATTTTCGCTCAAAGTCCTCGGAGGATGGGTTGCTCTCAAATGACAAGTGTCAAGTTCTCTCGGAGCAGCCAACCAACTAGTGGTTGTAGGGGGCGGCTATTTATAGCCTAGGCAGCAGCCCGACATGATAAGACATAAATGCCCTTCAATGATATGACCGTTAGGTGGACAGGATATTTTGGACAGCTGGCGAGCAGCACAGCAACGGTCGGAAATTTGACTCTCAAATTCCTTAGGGCTATCATGTTCCTCACTGTGTAGGCAATTCGCACTGGCGAATTCCTAACTCCTCAGTCAGAGCAAGGTCCTCAGTGACCAGAAGAACTGCGTCTCTGTCACTGAAGAATTTGATTGAACTGTATGAGATTTCCAATGGCTTCACTCGAAGGGATTGGTAGGTGTAGGGTTTTGAGTTGAGCATCACATGGAAATTTTTCCTTAGTATTTCCTCGACCCCCTTTAACAGTACGGTGTTTCCTATGACTCAAGAAAGAGAAAATGAAACTACGAAAACAAAAGTCTTTAGGCTTCATGTTCCTCAAATGAATACCAAGTCTTCAAGGTCACACCAATTTCTTCACTTTCAAAGTCTTCAGAAAGTCTTCAGAATATCAAAGTCTTCAGTCGAAGAACTTCATTTTTAGGGGTCGACTTTCTCTGTAAATATCAAACTCTTCATAGACTTATGGACCTGTGTACACTCACAAACGCATCAGTTACTTAACCTATAAGTCTTCAATACACCAAAATCACTAAGGGGCACTAGATGCACTTACAATCTCCCCCTTTTTGGTGATTGATGACAACATAGGTTAAGTTTTCAACGGGGAAAAACATATGAAGCGTAAATATTGATATTGAGGAATTTGATTGCAAGATATAGAAGAACTCCCCCTGAATATGTGCATAGTGAGGAATTTGCTTTTGAGGCAATGCACATTTGAAGAATTGAATCATGGAGACCTCCCCCTATATCTTGTAATTCATACACGCATTTGATATATAATATGAAGAATTTGAAATGCATGATGAAATATGGTGCCTGATGAGATTCAGTCATGCGTGCAATAATATTAACGAGGAATAAGCATGCAGAATAGCACATCAAAAGTTTCAGAGCTCAGTGCATCAAAAGCATCAGAGCACGACCAAAAGTATCAAGGCACCATCGGATATAAGATTACAACTCGATCCAATAAAAGGTTTCGGAAGAACGAGAATTGTAACTTAACAAAACGCCCATAATATAAACCCGCTTGAAGACTAACTCAGATTTCTCCCCCTTTGTCATCAAATGACCAAAAGGATCGAAATTGAGGACTAACGCCCCTGAAGAATTTCAAGTTGAAGGAGGAGCGCCAGCATTTTCGGGGTTTGTCGTTGAAGTAGGGCCTGCCGCAGTGTCGTCCAAATCTTCATGCTCATCAGTTTCACACGATGAAGAATAAGAGCTGGCCACCAAATCAGGAACTTTGACTCTCTTGAATTTCTTTGGAGGTGGTGCAGACCAGTCAAATGCTTCCTGGAGACCCATATTCTTCAGTTCTTCCGCGGAATATACATGAGTAAGAACAGCCCAGGTGCGGTTGAGGGTTTCATGAAGGTGATACTGGTTCCTCTTCACTGCATTATGTGTTGAGGTCATGTTGTGAAGAATTGCAGCAAATTGACGCTTCAACCATTTGTGATTGCGATCAACCTTCTGATGAAGACTGAGGAGTAACTCACGGTCAGTCATCACCCTGGGTGCTGTGGCTTGAGGATTTTGCTTAGCTGAGGTATTTGCGGCAGTGTCATGTGTGGCAGAATCGTCATTGGTGGAGTAAGTAGCTACCATGGTTCAAAGTGTCATGAGGACTTCAATGGGCGGCAAGTAGCTACCATGGTTCAGAGTGTCAGCCTTGTAATTCAGTGAAGATCTTGCCCTTATGAATCTCATAATCCAAGGCGCATAGGGCTTCAGCTCAAAAGGTGACATTGCAACATTAGCCAGAGTCCTCATGAAGAAATCATGGAAGTTGACGGGAACGCCATGAATGATGTTGAAAAGCATGTTCTTCATGATGCCAACGACGTCTTCATCATTTGAGTCGTGGCCTTTGATAGGACTCATTGTCTTCGTCGGGATTCGATAGACTGTCCGAGGCACATACATCAGTTCCTTGAGGAGGAATTTGGTTCGAGGAGCCTGCCCTGGCTTCAAAGGCTTCATGAGCACTTGCATATAATGATCTGTCAGTTCACGGTCATTGTAGATGCAACGTGCACTGTCATGGGGAGGATCAAGAGGAAGGACACGAAGCAATTCAGTTGCTGGTGCCTTGTAGTGAGTGTTTTCTGTCATCCAATCCAGCACCCATGAATTGACATCTTCAGCATCTCCGGTGATATGCAAAGTGGCATAGAACTGAAGAATGAGTTCTGTAACGCCCCAGAGATACTTTCCATATTTGTATCCAACTCTTGCCGTCTCCGGCGCTAAGTTATATTTATTTCTCAGGTTGGGTCTTTGTCTTCATGTGTTGTTTTTCTTTTTTTCGTGCATCCCTTATCATGTCATCACGTGCATTGCATTTGCATACATGTTCATCTCATGCATTCGAGCATTTTCCCCGTTGTCCGTTTGGCATTCCGGCGCTTCGTTCTCCTCCGGTGGTCATTTCTAGTTTTCTTTCGTGTGTGGGGTTTAAACATTTCCGGATTGGACCGAGACTTGCCAAGCGGCCTTGGTTTACTACCGGTAGACCGCCTGTCAAGTTTCGGGTCATTTGGGCTTCGTTTGATACTCCAACGGTTAACCGAGGGACCGAAAAGGCCTCGTGTGTGTTGCAGCCCAACACCCCCCAAATTTGGCCCAAAACCCACCAAACTCTGCTCCATGTCCTAGAGCGTTCGATCACGATCGTGTGGGCGAAAACCGCACCTCATTTGGACTCTCCTAGCTCCCTCTATGCCTATATATACACCCCTCCGTTTTCGGATCTCTCCCTCTCCCCGAAACCCTAAAAAAAAAAATCTCCTCGCCAGATCCGCCGCCGACGGACGTGTCCGGGCGAGCCGGACAACGTCCGCCGCCGCGCCCAGCCAGCCGCCAACCGCCACGTGGCCCTCCTGCCACCGCGCCCGCGCCCACATCGCCGGCCCGCGAGGGCCCGGGGCCGGCCCTCCCCGCCGACCGCTCGGGCCAGAGGCGCCCGCACGCCGCCGCCCTTCTTCTCCTCCTCCGGCCGCTGCCCCGCCGCCGTTCGTCGCCTCGCCGGGCCGCCGCAAGCCGGCCGCCGCCGCCCGCTACCGGCCGGCGCCGCCCCGGACGCCGCCGCCCGCGGTCGCCGCCTCCTCCTCCGGCGCCGCCCGGCCTCCTCTCCCTCACCCCGGCGACCTCCTCCACCGCTGGCGCACCCCGCAGCTCCGGCGAGCTCGAGCTCCGCCGCCGGCGCCGCCTCGGCTTCCGCGCCGCGATCCCGATCTGGATCCGGTCGCGTGAACAGTAAACCCTAACCCCCGATTTTTTTCTAAGTCCTGAAATTTTTTGATCCAAGTTGCTCTGTTCGAGGTCCCGTAACTTTGCAACTGTAGATCCGTTTTAGACGTATGATATATCAAAATCTTCGACTCGACATGTACATCATTTCATTCCATTGCATCATTTGCATTTGAGGTCATCTCGATACCCAAAATGCTGTTAGAAGGAGGCTTCGTGAGTTAAATTGCAGATCCGTTAGTTCATCTTGCACTTTTGTCATTTTTGCCATGTTTAATTCGTGCATGATATGCCTGTGCCCCTTTGGGATGATTTGTGAAGCATTTTGTCTTCTTTCCAGAGGTGCCACCCATGCATTTTTAGGATGTGTGTGTTGTCTTGTGCAAGCTTGCGAAGAGAGGTACCTGAGATTGCAGATTTCAGGGACTTAGTGATTTTCACTAAGTCTGGGATATTTTAGTTCATGATGCTATATGTCCAGCTTGTTTCCTAATGATCCGTGCCTCTTTTGAGGATGATAAGTAAGGGAGTTTTGATATTTATGTTATGCTCTATCCATCCATGTCTTTGTTGGCATTTGTGGAGTGCTCTAGGTTGACTCAATCGAGCTCAACTTTTGCTTCGTTGTTAATCTGGGCAGATCGTTAACTTGTTTGCGATTTTGCCGATGCTACCGTTAGTGTTCCATTCATGCTATGCCTGTGTTCTTGCCATGTGTAGCTAGCACTTTGTGCCTTCTTGCTGGTTATATGCTTTCCTTGCCATGACTTGCACCGTAGTGAGTGCATCGAGCTCGTTTACATGCCTTCGTGAGTTAAATTTCAGCATGTCTCAGTTTTCACTAAGTCTGAAAACTGATTGTGTTCGAGCTATGTTCGTGAGCTCGGTAGAGTATTTTGTGAACCCTTTTGGCCCCAGGTCACTTTGGGTGTTTTATTAAGCTTGTTGAGTAGCTCCATGCCATGTCCTTGCTTGTCATGTTCAGGTTTTCTATCATGTTGTTTTGCTGCTCCGAAGAGAGCATCGTGATCTGAAATTTCAGACTAGTGTTAATTTCACTAAGTCTGAAATCTGTTTTGCATTTGCGTTTTAGCCATGCTTGTTTGAACCTCTTAATGGATGAATTTGCCTATGGCTCAGTGCTAGTGTTTTGTCAACCATCTTGTGTAAATCACTTCCATGTATTTTGTTTTCATGTTTGGTGGCTGTAGCATGTTCATTTCGTTGCATCTAGATGCCTACTTGCTGTAAATCGCAGACCGGTGTCATATCTTAAAACGCTTGCCATTTCTAAACCGTAGCTCCGATTCCTATGATCTTTATATCGTTTTCAAGCGATTTCATCCCCTCTATCCAGTGGAACACTTGGTTTCCCAAGTTGATGCCAGGTTCATGCATTTCCTGTCATATCTTGCATTTTGCATCCTGCATCGCATCCCGCATAGCATATCATCATTTCATCATATTGATTGGTCTTGCCCGTGGTTGATTGTATCCTTGTTGCTTGTTTGTCTTGTTGGGTAGATCCGGGAGACGAGTTCGCTACCGAGGAGCCCGTTGAGTTTGCTTGTGAGGATCCAGTCAACTCTGACAACTGTGCAGGCAAGATGATCATACCCTCGAAATCACTACTATCTTTGCTATGCTAGTTTGCTCGCTCTTTTGCTTTGCCAATGCTACGATGCCTACCTTTTGCTTGTCAGCCTCCCAATTGCCATGTTAAACCTCTAACCCACCATTGTCCTAGCAAACCATTGATTGGCTATGTTACCGCTTTGCTCAGCCCTTCTTATAGCGTTGTTAGTTGCAGGTGAAGATTGGAGCTGTTCCTTGTTGGAACATTTATTTACTTGTTGGGATATCATTATATTGCTATGTTATCTTAATGCATCTATATACTTGGTAAAGGGTGGAAGGCTCGGCCTCTCGCCCAGTGGTTTGTTCCACTCTTGCCGCCCTAGTTTCCGTCATACCGGTGTTATGTTCCCGGATTGTGCGTCCCTTACGCGGTTGGGCTATAATGGGAACCCCTTGATAGTTCGCCTTGATTAAAGCTTTTCCAGCAATGCCCAACATTGGTTTTACCATTTGCCACCTAGCCTCTTTTTCCCTTGGGTTTCCGGAGCCCGAGGGTCATCTTATTTTAACCCCCCCCCCCCCCGGGCCAGTGCTCCTCTGAGTGTTGGTCCGAACCAGGCAGCCTGCGGGGCCACCTCGGGGAAACTTGAGGTTTGGTTTTACTCGTAGCTTGACCTATCTGAGTGTGCCCTGAGAAAGAGATATGTGCAGCTCCTATCGGGATTTGTCGGTGCATTCGGGCGGTGTTGCTGGACTTGTTTTAACCTGTCGAATCATCTTGTTGTACCGAGATACCGAGTCTGATCGGTGTGTCTTGGGTGGAGGTCTATTCCTTCGTTGATCGTGAGAGCTTGTTATGGGCTAAGTTGGGACCCCCCTGCAGGGATTGATCTTTCGAAAGCCGTGCCCGCGGTTATGGGCAGATGGGAATTTGTTGATGTCCGGTTGTAGATAACTCTAATTAAACTTAATTAAAATGAAACAACCGTGTGTGTTACCGTGATGGCCCCTTCTCGGCGGAGTCCGGGAAGTGGACACGGTGTTGGAGTTATGCTTGCGCAGGATGTTCCTTTAGCTTCTCGCTCGTGCTTCGCCTTCTCTTCTCGCTCTCTTTTGCGTATAAGTTAGCCACCACACGTGCTAGTCGCTTGCTGCAGTTCCACATATATTTGCCTTATCCATTCCTATGAGCTTAAATAGTCTTGATCGCGTGGGTGTGAGATTGCTGAGTCCCTGTGGCTCACAGATACTACAACTCCAGATGCAGGTCCAGGTGTTTCAGCTCCAGTTGACGATTACGAGCTCCAGTGGGAGTTCGACGAGGACTCTCAGCGATACTACGTGTCTTTTCCGGATGATCAGTAGTGGTGCCTAGTTGGGGTTATCGATTCAGGACCTTGTCGCATGTTGGGGGTCTTTTCTATTTTGGCGCCGTAGTCGGGCCATGAGTGTTTGTTTGATGGATGTTATTTATGTACTCTGATGTGACGTGGCGAGTGTAAGCCAACTATGCTATCTCCCCCTTTTATTTATATATTACATGGGATGTTGTAATGATTGCCTAACTTGCGACATTGCTTTCAATGCGGTTATGCCTCTAAGTCGTGCCTCGACACGTGGGAGCTATAGCTGCATCGAGGGCGTTACAAGTTCTTCATTCCAATCACAGATATCAGTGCAGAAATTCAGTAGTCCTGCATTGTGAATAACTCGGAGAACTGGCTCGAAGCACGACAGAGATTCCATATCCACATGAGGTATATGCTCATGATCGAAGATTTTGTCCTTGTCAAAGAGCACTGAGGAATAGAAGTTGGCTTGAGTAGCAGTCCAGAAACGTCTTTTCCTTATGTGCGCAGAGTCATATGGATTGTAATCAGTGAAGAACACATGCTCAGAAAAGAAGTCTTCAGCCTTGAATTTTTGCTTGCTCGAGAACGGATTCTTCAGTTTGGGCAGAGGGGTGTCAGTGATTTGCAGCACAACCTCAGGAATCGCGATCTCAGGTGCTTCAGGCTGAGGAATTTCTGGTTCCTCTTCTTGTGCAGTTTGAGGATCAGCAGCAGGTTCTTCAGCACTAGCGGCTGGAATTTCTTCATGAACAGACGATGTGGGATGAGTTTCTTCAGAGCCCAATTGAACAACTGTAGCCGGGGACAGAGGAATTTGTTGAATGGGGGTGAAGAGAGGAGTATTGGGATGCTGACTTTCCCAAAAGTCATCGTTCATCACTGGTGTAGTGCACCCAATATCCACGTCTTCTTCTTCTTTTTCAATTTCCTCGACACCAGCCTCTTCAGCTGTGAACTGAGGCATAGGTGAGGAAACGACTGACGTTGAAGGGAATGCTTCCACTTCAATTTCTTCATCAAACTGTTCTGAGGTAGCAACAAAATGATTTTCTTCATCAGATCCGCTTGGGATCTTGTAGTCTTCTCCATAAGGAACAATCTCCTTAGATAACATGGAGGAAATGGGAACGACATGAATGGGATTTTCAAGCGAGCTGGTCATTGGCTTCATTTTCTTCGCGGCCGAAGAATTTGACGCAGCTGATGCCTTCCTTTTCTTCACTGCAGCTCGCTCTGCAGCCTTGGTCTTCTTCACTTCATAGGCAGAAGGAAGAATTGGAGTTGGTGTTGGCGCAGGAGGAGCTGAGGACTGTGGTTCAGTTTCTTAAGGCGCAACTGGTGCAGTTGCCCTGATCTCTTCAGTTTCTTCAGGCGCACCACTAGTGGGTGCCCTGGGAATTTCTTCAGCGGCTGGAATGGAGTCATCATCCCTAGAACTTGTATTCTCATCAGCAGGCTGAAAGTCATCAGCAGTGCTGGCATGTTCTTCAGCAGGCTGAGCAGACTCTGTAGCCTGAGGATTTTCTTGTTGCGATGGGGCTGCAACAGTTGTCATTTTCTTCGTCAAATTGACGAATCTCACTTTGGCTCCTTGCCAATCAGCATTGTATGCATCGAAATCCTTGCTGAGGGCTTGGATCTCAGATTGAGCCTTGAGAAGTTCTTCAGGAGTCAGTCTGATGATGTTCTTCTTCAGAAGCTTCTCCTTTCTAGCTTGTGCTCTCTTGATCTCACGAGCCTTTTCAAACTTCCATTTCTCTTCAGCGATGAAATGGGTCAGCATATGACTTTGACCAGGAGTCAGAGGCAGATCAGGCATTGGAGTGTTGGGATCCTGATGCCATAAGTCGATGAAGTCAAGGATCTTCTTCGGATCCAAAAGCAGAGGCACGGGTGTTCCTTTGGCTCTAGCGGCCTTTGCTTGTCTGTCTCTGATGATTTCTGCAAGTTCTTCATCAGAAGCCTCGTCATCAGAGGGCACGTGGAAAGCAACCTGTTTCTTTCTTGGACTTGGCCGAGGACCGCGTCCAGCTGTTGCTTTTGTCTTCAGCAGAGTGGGGCCTGATGAGAACATTGGTGCAGCTGAGGAACTTGCTGAGACACCAGAAGCAATCGAGAAACCCTGAGTCCTTTGACATGTAGCCAAATGCACAGGAGTTGAGGACTTGGAGGGAGCTGCTGAGGACATTGGTGGAGCAGCAGAACTCTGAGGAATTTGCCGTGAGGGCGCGGCTGAGGAACTGGGCCATGAGGGCGCTGATGGTGAAGCACTTGGCTTGCGAGCAGGCTTCTTCGGCATTGATTTCCTCGGCTTGACCGAGGTCTCAGCGGCAGCAGCAGCAGCAGAATCCTCATTGAATTTCCTCACTGCCTCCTTGGCTTGTCTTGCCAGTTTTGCTTGACGCCTAGACCATTCTTCAGGAAAGTCCTCACCACGCTTGATGCTGGTGGGATTAGCGACTTGGCCAGGTGCCAATGGAGCTCTTGGGCATGGAGGGTTTAAGGCGAATTTCTTCATGTACTTTGGAGTAACATAGCGATATTCCCTCCATTCTCGTGCCCATCTTCGTTCTATCCTCTGAATGCGCACTTTGCGCTGATTTTTGTTCTCTTTGCCAAATTGGCTTCATCAGGTGTGCAATAATCTTTGTATATTTCATCAGGGATCTCGAAGGCAGTCATGACCTCCGATTTCTTTCCTCCTTTCTGCGGTCTCTTTCCTTCTGCCATTTTCTTCAGATGAGGAATTTGAACAATTGAACACTCTGAAGAAGTATGCAGTTTTTCTTCGAGGAACGCTGCAAATGAGTTAAGTTGATGAGAACCTAGTGATTCAGCAGCGGACATGAGTACCTGTGAACAGAGTGTAGGTGCGAGGAATTTGGAGAGGTCATATGTGTTCTCAGAAGGTTTTTCGAAAAGACAAGTTTTGAGGAATTTGACCAGTTGAGCCTTGAGGAATTTCACTAAGCGTTCTTGTCTTAGGTTCCAAAGTTGTACAGATCGAAAATCCGCACAATTGAGGAATCTTGAAGAAATGTGTGCTTAGAGAGATGGATCAAGAGCATACAGTGTGTGAGGTGTTCATATGTGAAGATTTGAAGAATAAAACACCTTTGAAGATTTTCAGAAAAGTTTGAGAATCAAAGCGAGTAATAAAAGTGACTTTTAATTACCCGAACTGAAGAACACGACGAACAGAGATGAACCATGGTGAAGTTCATCAAGTTAGATCTCCCACGCCCTAACTTGGCAGAGGGAGACAGCTACGGCGGCGGCGGAGTGAAGATTTCCGCAGCCGGCGCGAGTACGACGACGATGAGGTCGAGGCAGTGAAGCTCTTCCTCACCGACGGCGATGGAATAGCGGCGGCGCTAGGGTTTGAGGAGAGCTTGAACGAGAGACAGCGACCGAGCGGAGTAAATGAAGTAAGGAAGGGAGAGGGGTATTTATAGCCACGGTAAAAACTGTTCGTCCGAAGATTTTGGGACGAACATGCCCCTGCCCTTTATTCTTCACGTGACATGTGTCACCCACGTACTGTGCAGATGAGATCGTGTAAGATCATGGGTGAATAAAATAATGCATCGTGGGATGCGGAATGGTTTGAGCGGTAAAACCGAAAATCTGGATAAGATTTGTTTTAAAATTTCGTTCGCAATTTCTTCAGCTGACAAGGACACAGTGAAGATTTTGAACGAGTTTCAATCAGAACGCACATGAAGAATTTGTGAATAGATTGGGTTGAGTATAGCATAGAGGGGGAAGGGTCCGATCACATTAACTTAGCAGAAATCGCAACTTGAAGAAATAGCAATAAGTGAATGCTGTAGAGGACATAAACTCATATATATATATATATATATATATATATATATATATATATATATATATATATATATAGCCAATGAAGAAAAACGACGGAACCAGTGAAGATTTTGCAAAGTTGAAGAATTTGAAAAACTGAAGAATTTCAAAAATGAGGAAAAACTCAAATTGAAGATTTTCAACTTTTGTGGTGGCGTGACCCACCGTATAAGAATGATGATTTTAGACACCGCGTACAATTGTCGTAGGGTTCTGAGAATCAAATTCTTCATTAATTTCTTCACACTTCGAGTGTTATTCTTCATTGATTGAAGAAAAACATTTCTTCATGTGTTGCACATCTAAGTCATCAATTCTGCATAAGGGTTAGGATGTGTGTCCTTTTCAAAGAACATTCGAAGATTCTAAGATATTTAGCTCACACCGCAACTTGCTAAATCTCTTCTCATCCAAGGGCTTGGTGAAGATATCAGCTAGCTGTTCTTCAGTCTTCACATGCTCGATGGAGATGTCGCCCTTCAACACATGATCACGAAGAAAATGATGACGAATCTGGATGTGCTTAGTCTTCGAGTGCTGAACTGGGTTGTGAGCAATCTTGATGGCACTCTCATTGTCGCAGAGGAGAGGCACATTCTTCACGTTGACGCCATAGTCCTTGAGGGTTTGCTTCATCCAAAGCAGTTGAGCACAGCAAGAGCCAGCAGCAATGTATTCAGCTTCAGCAGTAGACAGTGATACGCAGTTCTGTTTCTTCGAGGACCAACAGACCAAAGATCGTCCGAGGAAATGACAAGTACCAGATGTTGACTTGCGGTCCACACGATCACCAGCATAGTCAGAGTCAGAATATCCAATGAGATCAAAAGCAGAGCCCTTGGGGTACCATAATCCTAGTGTTGGTGTGTGAGCTAGATATCGAAGAATATGCTTCACAGCCTTATGGTGTGATTCCTTCGGTGCAGCTTGAAATCGGGCACACATGCAAACACTAAGCATTATATCTGGCCTAGATGCACATAAGTACAATAAGGAACCAATCATGGAGCGGTATACCTTGTGATCGAAGTCAATACCATTTTCATCAGTGCATAGATGGCCATTTGTGGGCATAGGAATTTTGACGCCTTTGCAATCTTGCATGCCGAATTTCCTCAGTACATCTTTGAGGTATTTCTCCTGAGATATGAATATGCCATTGCGCTGCTGACGAATTTGAAGACCTAAGAAGAATTTCAACTCTCCCATCATAGACATTTGATATTCTTCACTCATCATATAGGCAAATTCATCACTATAACGTTGGTTAGTACAGCCAAAGATAATATCATCAACATATATTTGGCACACAAACAGTTCACCATCATATGATTTAGTAAAAAGAGTAGGGTCGAGTGAACCGGGTGTGAAGCCATTCTTCACGAAGAATTCCTTCAATGTATCATACCACGCCCGAGGGGCTTGCTTGAGGCCATAGAGGGCCTTATTGAGTCTGAAGACTTTGTCAGGATTCTTTGGATCTTCAAAACCTGGGGGTTGAGCAACATATACTTCTTCCTCAAGCTTACCATTGAGGAATGCACTTTTCACATCCATTTGATATAAGATGATATCATGATGGTTAGCGTAAGCAAGTAATATGCGAATAGCCTCAAGTCTAGCAACAGGTGCAAAAGTTTCATCGAAATCAATTCCTTCAACCTGTGTGTAGCCTTGAGCTACTAGTCGTGCCTTATTCCTCACCACAAGGCCATTTTCATCTTGCTTGTTGCGGTAGATCCACTTTGTGCCAATGATATTATGCTTGCGAGGATCTGGGCGATTGACCAATTCCCAGACATTGTTCAGCTCGAACTGATGTAATTCTTCTTGCATAGCCTGAATCCACTCTGGCTCCAGAAATGCTTCATCTACCTTAGTGGGCTCTGTGATAGAGACAAAAGCATAGTGCCCACAAAAGTTAGATAAATGTGATGCTTTTGAGCATGTGAGAGGACCTGGTGCGCTAATGTCATCGATGATCTTCTCCACTTGCACTTCTTTTGCAACGCGTGGATGAGTTGGTTGTCGCTGAGGATTTTGATCAGCATTTTCTTCAGCACCATTTTCCTCATCATGTTCTTCAGGTGCATCAGCTCGACGTACTTCATGAACAGGAATGAATTCTTCAGCAGATTCTTCAGTCGGAATGACATCCTCAGTTGCCTTGAGCTTGATAGCATCCTCAGGTGCTGGTTAATCTAACACAGAAGGTAGGTGCTCTCTTTGCGAGCCATTAGTTTCATCGAACCGCTCATCTACAGTGTCAACAATCTTGTGAAGAACAATGTTGAAGACTCTGTAGGTGTGCGAGTCCTTTCCGTAACCAAGCATAAAACCTTCATGTGCTTTCGGTGCAAATTTAGAGTTGTGGTGAGGATCTCTAATCCAACATTTAGCACCGAAGACTCTGAAATAACTCACATTGGGTTTCTTGTCAGTGAGGAGTTCATAGGCAGTCTTCTTGAAGAATTTGTGCAGATATACTCTGTTGATGATGTGGCAAGCAATATTAATTGCATCAATCCAAAAACGCTGAGGCGTTTTGTACTCATCAAGCATAGTGCGAGCCATCTCAACAAGAGTTCTGTTCTTGCGCTCCACGACGCCATTCTGCTGAGGAGTATAGGGAGCAGATAACTCATGAGTAATACCAAGTTCATCAAGATATGCATCAAGACCGGAATTCTTGAACTCAGTTCCATTGTCACTTCTGATATGCTTGATCTTCACACCAAAGTTGGTTGAAGCCCTCGAGGAAAATCATTTGAAGACTTCCTGCACTTCATGTTTGTAAGTAACAATGTGTACCCATGTATATCGAGAATAATCATCAACAATGACAAAACCATATAGAGATGCATCATTAGTGACTGCTGAATAATGATTAGGTCCGAAGAGGTCCATGTGAAGCAATTCGAATGGACGGGGAGTGGTCATGATAGTCTTCGCTGGATGCTTTCCCTTGGTCATTTTTCCGGCTTCACAGGCTCCGCATAAGTGATCCTTGAGGAATTTGACATTCTCAATGCCAATGACATGCTTCTTCTTCGCAAGCATGTTCAAATTCCTGATGCCTGCGTGAACAAGTCGTCGATGCCATAGCCAGCCTTCTGAAGCTTTTGCAAGTAGACATACGGCTGGTTGTGGTCCTGTAGAGAAATCAACAATATACAGATCTCCTCTCCTAAAGCCTTCAAAGACTTTGGAATTGTCAGCTTCCATAATCACAACACAGCGATATTTGCCAAAGACAACAACCATATCAAGATCACAAAGCATTGAGACTGACATGAGATTGTATCCTAAGGACTCAACAAGCATGACTTTGTCCATGTGCTTATCCTTTGAGATAGCAACCTTACCAAGACCCAATACCTGACTTTTGCCTTTGTCAGCAAAGATGATATGCTTCAGAGGTGACGGTGATAAAGGAGCATCCATCAATAGATTCTTGTCACCAGTCATGTGATTTGTACATCCACTATCGAGGACCCATTCAGTGGTTTTGGGTTGATCATCCTGCAGATGAATTAGTGTAGCTTACAATCTCATATGCTTCATCAGTGAAGAATATGATATCAAGTTCATCAGATGAATTTCATCAAGCAGTAAACAGATATAGCAGTATCAAGACATGTGAAATGAAAGTTCATTTCATCATGATTCGCCTGCGTCCTTTCAGGCATTTTTGTCAGGTCCCCAGCAAATTCTTCAGACGTTAGAGCACGTCTGGAGACCTGACCCTGCAGAAGAGATTAGTTCTTTTTCTTCACCACCCACATCTGGAGCGGTGGCAAAGAGTTTATCATCCTGCGAGCACCATGTGAGAAAGGTGGCAAAGATGCCAAACCATTTCGCTTCACATAAGAGGGGTTAGGGTAAGCAGATGAATAAGCAGAGTAATTCTTTGAGGACTTATGAACATACTGGTTTGAAGAATAATGCACATATTCATAGCCCTTAGCTCTACCCTGCGAGACAGAGTTGTTAGCACGATGATAATCATATGAGGACTTTGATCCAGTTGAGGAATTTGATCCATATGAAGAATTTGGTCCATATGAAGAATTTGATCTGGGGTTCCGGTTCTTCACAGGTGGTGTCATGAGGACATTCACCTGAAGACTTTCAACACAACTTTTGGGAACCCATATTTTCTTCATAGGAGAACCGTTCCTGCAGTTAGTGCCAACATATCTAGCAAATACTTCACCATTCTGATTTTTGAACAGTTTATAGTTGGAGTCAAATGACTCATCAGAAGAATGAGGAGATTCACATGTAAAGCCAGATAAGTTAGATGGATCAACTGGAGGTCCCTTTGCAGCAACCCATGAGGTTTTGGGGTACTGCTCAGGCTTCCAATATGTTCCATCAGCATTGAGTTTCCTCTCAAAGGCAATACCCTCTTTTCTAGGGTTTCTGTTGAGGATCTGCTTTTTGAGCACATCACAAAGTGTCTGATGCCCTTTGAGGCTTTTGTACATGCCTGTCATGTACAATTCCTTCAGCCCTGCATTGTTAGTGATACTAGCAATGTCCTCAGATGAGGGGTTAGTGATAGCAGAGGCAGACGAAGAATTTGTAACATTTGAAGCATTTGAACATTCAGGTGAAGAATTAGCAGATTCACGTTCAATGCACTTTAAGCATGGAGGAACAAATTCTTCCTGAGAAGCGCTGATTTGTTGAGCTAGTAATGAATCGCGCTCCTTCTGAAGATCTTCATAACACACTCTTAGCTTTTCAAGATCTTCCTTTCTTTGAACAGATTCAAGAGAAAGTTTCTCGTGATCAGTTAAGAGGGTATTATGTTGATCTTGAAGGACGTCAAGCTTGGAGTGAATTCTCTGAAGACATTCACCCAATGCTTTTGATTGATCCATTTCTTTGTGCAACATATTATCACTCTTTTCTAGCATATCTTGAGTTTGTTCTAAAACCGTTTGTTATTTAGTGGCAACGCAGATAAGTTTGGTATAGCAGGATTCAATATCATCATCAGATTCTTCATTGTCAGATTCATCATTATCAGATTCATTATCACAAGACTCGGATGAGGAGCATTCGGTTACCTCAGCACCGTTCGCCATGAGACAAGATGCAGAAGATGATGATTCTGGCTCGAAAGTCATCGTTTTGAGAGATTCCTTGAAGTTCTCAAACCAGGGATCATGACGAGTTCGATGACCTTCATAGACATCAGAGATTCGGTCCCAGATGAGCTTCGAATTGCCAAGATGCATAATTCGCCCGAATTGATCTCTGGATAGGCAGGAGCAGATGATATCCTTCGCTATGATATCAAGTCGAGTGTATTTGCGAATATCATCAGCATTCGCCATCTTGCATAGATCAGTAAGACCAATCTCGGTGACGGTCCACAGCTCGCTGTTCTTTGCCATGAGGCGCTTCCTCATCATGGCCTTCCACTTGGGATAGTCATGACCGTCAAAGATAGGGCATGTCACTTTCTTCATACCTGCGGTCGACATAACTAAAACTCCAGGCAGTTAAACCAAAATCACACAGAACAAGGGAGTACCTTGCTCTGATACCAATTGAAAGTGCGTTATATCGACTAGAGGGGGGGTGAATAGGCGATTTTTATGAATTCTTCACTGAGGAATTTGCTGGTGAGGAAATTCCTTAGCGAAGAACTACTTGCAGTGGAATAAGTACTCAGAAGTAAACATAACAGGATACAAACATAGTCATCATGATGAAATGAAGATAGGCACAGAGTACAGAAAGCATAAACATAGGATAACAAGATGAAGACAAACAGACTGAAGAAATTGAACTGAGGAATTTGTGAAAGTCTTCAGTCAAAGTCTTCAAGCACAGATATGAACAACATTCAACATAGTAATGAGGAAATGAAAGAGTTGAGGAAATAGAACCAGTCAGTTGGTGAAGACAATGATTTGGTAAACCAGTTCCAACTGCTGTCTCAGTTGTACGTCTGGTTGGAGCGGCTGAGTATTTAAACTCGAGGACACACAGTCCCGGACACCCAGTCTCTGAGGCGCAACTCAGGACACCCAGTCCTCACCGTATTCTCCTTGAACTAAGACCACGCAGGCCTCGTCCAATCACTCGTGGTAAGTCTTCAGGTGACTTCCAAACCTTCACAGACTTGGTCACTCGGCGATCCACAATTCCTCTTGGATGCTCTAGACCTTGACGCCTAACCGTCTGGAAGAAGCACAGTCTTCAAAGGTAACAAGCGTCGGATCCACGCAGGATCAATTTCTTCAGTGATGCTCAATCACTTTGGGTTTGTGGGGGTTTGGTTTTGGATTTTCCTCACTTGATGATTTTCGCTCAAAGTCCTCGGAGGATGGGTTGCTCTCAAATGACAAGTGTCAAGTTCTCTCGGAGCAGCCAACCAACTAGTGGTTGTAGGGGGCGGCTATTTATAGCCTAGGGAGCAGCCCGACATGATAAGACATAAATGCCCTTCAATGATATGACCGTTAGGTGGACAGGATATTTTGGACAGCTGGCGAGCAGCACAACAACGGTCGGAAATTTGACTCTCAAATTCCTCAGGGCTATCGTGTTCCTCACTGTGTAGGCAATTTGCACTGGCGAATTCCTAACTCCTCAGTCAGAGCAAGGTCCTTAGTGACCAGAAGAACTGCGTCTCTGTCACTGAAGAATTTGACTGAACTGTATGAGATTTCCAATGGCTTCACTCGAAGGGATTGGTAGGTGTAGGATTTTGAGTTGAGCATCACATGGAAATTTTTCCTTAGTATTTCCTCGACCCCCTTTAACAGTATGTGTTTCCTATGACTCAAGAAAGAGAAAATGAAACTACGAAAACAAAAGTCTTCAGGCTTCATGTTCCTCAAATGAATACCAAGTCTTCAAGGTCACACCAATTTCTTCACTTTCAAAGTCTTCAGAAAGTCTTCAGAATATCAAAGTCTTCAGTCGAAGAACTTCATTTTTAGGGGTCGACTTTCTCCGTAAATATCAAACTTCTCATAGACTTATAGACCTGTGTACACTCACAAACGCATCAGTTACTTAACCTATAACTCTTCAATACACCAAAATCACTAAGGGGCACTAGATGCACTTACACCGAGGTCGGACCTGTAGGGTCAGATGGGAAAGAAATCCCTGTAAGTCTTGTATATGACCAGGTAGCATTAGCCGCTAAGTATTCCCAACAGGATTGTAGGCTAGACAGCCTGTTGGATGGTATAGAAGAAGAGTTTAGTCAATCTAAGTGACTTTGTACTTCAAAGGACATATTTTTGTCTCTAGCCGGATTGTAAATCATTTGTCTTGGCGGACCTTTTCGCTTCAACCTCTGGACCCGAGAGTCCGGAGTGTATCCGAATACCCGCTGAGTTATGTAAAAACCGGGGCACCCGTGGAAACCAAGCGTAGGGGTCATAAGTGCTTGAACAGACAAGTACCCAACTAGTTATGTTATATTACATGGGTAGTAAGAATCATCTTCCGGGGAGAATAGTTCCGTTAAGGGTTCCTTTCCCTGGGTGTGCATGCATTAATGTGCATGTCCGAACTACGAAAAATGATGCAGGATATAATCATCTGGGGTCATGCTTTGTAATAAGTAAAAGACATATTTTGTTCACCGACCGAATATTCCCTTAAGAACGCTAGCTTTCGGCTTCACCCAGTCTAAGGTACACATCCAGCTGACCTGGCAGTAACAATCGCAGAGGTGCTCCCCTTATGCCCCAGCCGAATTAACGGGAACGTAGGGCATAAACACAAGAGCCAAGCAACCCAGCTTGGCCAAAACTAAGTCATATCGATGCATATATTGGTGAAAAAAGGCACATATGGGGAAATGACGCATATGTGGTGGGCATAAAGCCCAGAAGATAATTATATTAAGCTTCTGTATGAGAAGCCCCCCAGGTATATTGAGCACGCATAGCGCGACATAAGTGTGCGGTCAAAGCATACTTGAAGCTTTTAAAGCTATATATATATATATAAGGAGAGAGAGAAATGATATAATTTAAAAGGGAAGATGGAGGTAAGGAGACAAACACAGAGTTCGGCACTAGGCGTAGAATCTTCGGAGTCTGGCCGTGTTCCATGGGTTTGGCTCGAGTCGATTATGTGATCCATCACGCAGACGGTACGCTCCTCCGGTGAGACTTTATCAATGATGAAGGGACCCACCCATTTGGGCTTGAGCTTGTCCTTTTTCTTCTCTGGTAGGCGTAGAACGAGTTCGCTAATGTTATAAGTTTTGGCCCGTACTTCTCTGCTTTGATACCTTCGAGCCTGCTATTGATAGAATGCGGAACGGGCCTTTGCAACGTGACGCTCCTCCTCCAGGGCATCTAAGTCGTCCTGCCGATCCAGCTCGGCTTCTCTCTCTACGTACATGCGCACTCGAGGTGAGTCATGGATGATATCGCAGGGTAGCACTGCCTCTGCGCCGTACACCATAAAAAATGGTGTGTATCCGATTGTGCAATTTGGCTGGTCCGCAGCCCCCATAGTACGGAGTCAAGCTCCTTGACCCAGTGCGTATCTGATTCCTTCAAGGATCGCACTAGTCTGTGTTTAATGCCACTCATGATAAGACCATTCGCTTGTTCGACTTGACCGTTTGTTTGGGGGTGATAGACGGAGGCATAATCAAGTTTTATGCCCATTTTGCCGCACCAGGCTTTCACCTCGTCGGCTGTGAAGTTTGAGCCGTTATCAGTGATGATCTATGGGGGACACCGTAATGGTGTACGACCCCAGATATGAAGTCTATCACTGGTCCGGACTCGGCCGTTTTAACTGGTTTGGCTTCTATCCATTTAGTGAATTTATCAACCATGACCAACAAGTATTTTTTCTTATGGCTTCCTCATTTAAGGGGTCCAACCATATCGAGCCCCCAGACCGCAAAGGGCCAAGTTATGGGGATTGTTTGGAGAGCGGTAGGTGGCATATGGCTTTGATTTGCAAAAAGCTGGCAACCGACGCAATGTTGGACGAGGTCCTGTGCGTCTGCCCGGGCTGTAGGCCAGTAGAAACCTGTACGGAAGGCCTTGCTTACGAGCGCCCGGGTCGCGGCATGGTGGCCGCCAAGTCCGGCATGAATTTTGGCCAAGAGCTGCCGCCCTTCCTCTTCGGAGATGCACCTTTGGAGCACTCCAGTCGCGCTTTTCTTATAAAGCTCTCCCTCGTGGACTTTGTAGGCTTTGGAACGCCGCACAATGCAACGTGCTTCATTTTGGTCCTCAGGGAGTTCTTGCCTATTTAAGTAGGCTAAGAACGGTTCTGTCCACGGGGCGATCACAACCATAATCACGTGGGCCGAATGTGTTATTTCGGTGGCTGAGCCTTCGATTATGTCAGAGTGTTCGGCATCTGGGGTTGTGTTTGGATCCGGACTTTTATTGCCGGTCTCCCCTTCCCACACCACGGATGGCTTGAATAGCCTTTCCAAGAAGATATTAGGTGGGACGGGGTCGCGTTTAGCACTGATGCGGGAAATAATTTCCACCGCTTGATTGTTTTCTCGAACCACATGGTGGAATTCCCCTCGAACCGAGCTGACATTTTGAGGACGACTGTCGATGTACTAGAGTAGGGGTACCCTAGTATCCCGAACTTGTGCACGGGCAGTCGCAGCACCCCGTGGCAGGGCTTGCCGGGTGACCGCCAAGGTCCTCCATGGTTCCTTTGGAGCCATTCAAGAACAAAGTATTCAAGCCAAGGAGACAAGACCCCAGCAAGAGGAGCTTCCCGGGAAGGCCAACCAAGGCATCTCAAGGAACTTGCCGCGACGCGCCACGCGTCCCGGCGAGGCCCGGTGAGCGACAAGCTTCCGGACGCGACAAGACAACGACCGTGGCAAGGCGCTTGCCGCAGCAAGCTACAACTCTGAAACCCGCGCTCCACCACATCCACCAACGTGTTGCCCCTGGGACCTTTCCAGGCGCGCGTGGCAAGAGGCTGTGCAGCCAGCGGTGCGCGGTGGCAAGCGCCGCTGACAAGATTGCCGTCGTGGCGAGCGGTGGCGTCCCTGACGGTCCCTTTTTTGCACTGTTTGGGCGACGCAGACGGGCATTTAATGCCTTTGTCCCCTGCCGTCAGGGTTAGGTATGATACACTGTACAGGTAGTTATACCAACCGCAACACCTTTCCATTTTTACCCTTGTCTGCGTTGCCACCTGTCGGTGACCCCTTGAGCATATAAAAGGAGGCCCATGCGCAACATAGAGGGGGTGGGGGGAGCAGAGAAACACTCACGCTCGGTCTCGTTAGCAGCTAGTGTGTACTGTAGCACTCAGCGCTCCCGAGCAAGAACTCAATACACTCAGACATGCAGCAGTAGGAGTATTATCTCTCCGGAGAGCTCCAAAGCTGGGTAAACTGCTCGTGTGCTTCGCCTCGATCCGCTCTTCGTGCGACCTCCGCCCCCCGCCGAACCGAAAGGGGCTCGGTCCGCCGGTCCCATAGGTGTTCGTGGATCAGTTTTCCCGACATCTATGGCGCGCCAGGTAGGGGACGTCGAGGTTGTGTGAACCTGATCCGGCGTTCACACGAGCTAGATCTTCATCTTTTTCATCGACATGCCACCGAAGAAGAAGGCGTCGGAGGCGGCTACTCCGTCCGCGTCGATCCCACCACCACCGGAGCAAACGGGTGGTGGAGTAGACGCCGGCGGAAGAACGGGCGTCGACGAGGGAGCTCATGGTGCTGCCAGGTCCAAGGACAAGGCTGCGCAGACCTCGGCGTCCGTACATGCACCGCGCCCATCCCAGGAGGCGCGGGACCGACAGCGTCATGGTACTCGCGGTACCATACGTTCTTTGGACCAAGATCGAGCCGGTGGATCTCGGGGTGCTCAAGACCAGCATGCACGCCAACATGCTGGCACGAGCAAGACACGGTCGCCTGGACGGGATACTGTTCCTTCCGACATAGTTAGAAGTCCGAGCATATCCCGCTCCTCGCACCGTTCGCCACTGCCACCCACCACTCCAGCAGAAGCTTTGGCACGAGCTCAATTGCTCCTGGATTACCCTCCAACGGCAGACAAGATCGACGAGTGGAGGGCCACCATTCAGAGTCTCATCTGCTTCGCCAACGGCGACACTCCACGGCAACCGAGTACATCGCAGCCGCGGCAAGATTGCCAGGCATGAGCCGATGGCGAAAAAACCGGTGGGGGTGCAACCACTGTGCACTCTCCGCCCCGAAGGCCAAGATCGCCGACTCGCCGGATCTACCTCGACAGCGACTCCACCGCATCATAAGACCCACGAGCTCGTCACGATCAGCGCCAAGTTCTTCACGAACGACAGCATGAGGACGCTCGTACTCGCATCGAGCGCCAAAGAGAAGCGCGGCGTCAATCGGACCAGCGCCTTTGTCGACATGCATGCGCCAGGGGAACTAGGCGACTTGCCGTACGCGGTAGGTTTCCCTGCGTTCACTCGTGAGCTGCGGCAAGTCCAGTGGCCCGGCACGAAGAATTTCAAGCCAGATGTACCAGAGAAGTACGACGGCAAGTCACATCCGTCGGAGTTCCTCAGCATCTACACCATCGCGGTGTAAGCTACCGGGGGGCGGGACGACAAGATCCTTGCCAACTACTTCCCGCTGGTGCTCAAGCCCAATGTCAGGTCCTGGCTCATGCACTTGCCGGACAACTCCATATCCTCCTGGGCTGACCTATGCCATCAGTTTTTCGGCGCCTTTACAGGCGGCCACAAGCCTCATGGCCAAGAGAGCGACCTTCATCTGCTCGCCCAGAAGGAAGGAGAGCCCCTGCGCAAGTACATTCAGAGATTCAGCCGTGTACAACACAACATCCCAGATGTCCACCCTGCCGCGGTCATCAGCGTGTTCCATCAGAACGTGCGAAACCGCAGGATGCGGGAGGAGATGGCGATGTGCAAGATCAGAGATGTTAGTGAGCTATATGCCCTGGCCGACAAGTGTGCACGTGCTGAGGAAAGGAGGAAACTCCCCGGAGAGAATACAGAAGCAGGAGGATCTGATAGTGAGGATGCTCCCCCGGCAAGGAAAAACCGGCGGTGGAACAACAGGAAGAAGAAAGGCAAAGATGTGCTAGTCGTTGAGCAGTCCGGCAACGGAGGTGGCGCCAAGAAAGCCAAAACTGGTAGCTCCGGCGAGGAGATTGCCGCATGCACCAACTCCCAGGCTGTGGCGGTCGCTGACAAGCAGGATGGCACCAACAAGCGGTACTGCAAGATCCACCGCACCAAGGGTCATGACCTCCAGAGCTGCAAGAAGGTCGAGCAGCTTGTCGAGCAGCAAAAGGCTGAATACGAGCGACGCAACAAGGAGAAGGCCCAAGAAGGTGCTGGAGGATCCGGCAAGAAATGCCCCGGCCGAGGAGGACGCCGCGGCAAGGCCAAGCAGCGGCAAGGAAACAGACCTCCCGCGGCCGCGACAAGGATGAAGATGACGACGACGATGAAGATATGGATGATGACGAGACCGATGAGCAGGAGTTCCAGAAAGCCACAGAGGTCCTATGCGTTGACGGCGGTGCTTCTCTGCATACTTCACACCGCCAGCTCAAGCAGTGGGTGCGGGAAGTCAATGCGGCAGAACCACCCGTCGAGTCACGCAAGCCTCTGAAATGGTCCAGCACGCCTATCATCTTTGATATTGAGGACCACCCTGATCGCGTAACTGCGGTCGGGTGCTTGCCGATGTTGGTTTCACCAACTATCCGCAACCTCAAGGTCACTAAGATGCTAGTTGAAGGTGGGGCTGGCTTCAACCTGATCTCCTCGGCGGTACTCCAGAAACTCCAGATCCCTGACAGCGAGCTCGAAGAGACCGGCACATTCCAAGGAATCAATCCGGGAAGGAGCAAGCCGAAGGGAAAGATCACGTTGCCGGTGACATTTGGCAGCGAGTTGAACTTTAGGACTGAGAGGGTCACTTTTGACGTTGCTGACTTTCCATTGCCTTACAATGGGATACTGTCACATCCCTAGTCTGGTATGACTTAGACTAGCTAGCTATCTGTGCATCATATTTAAATTTCATTTAAATTTGAAATGAGGATTGGTGGAACCCTCAAAATCATTTTTTGAAAATGACCCAAATAAAAATTTCTCCAAAAGGGTCCAAGAAAATGCTCATGTTGCCCTCTGAAAATATTGGACAGAGATAAAAATCAAAACAATATTTTTAGGAGCTCATGGACATTTATTTTGGCCATTTGGATTAATTCGGTAAATATTTGCATTGGAAATATATTTCTATATATATGAAATATGGTCCAAAAATTATGTCATTTATAAAGGAGCTCTGGAATAATACCATTAGCCCCTACAAAAATTGGCATAATAAAATTAAATGATTTAATATATTTATTAAATCAAACAAATGTCAGAAAAAAAAATAGAAAACAGAAAAGGGGAGAGAAACTTACCTGGGCCACTTACCTGGCCCATCTCCAGCTGGCGGCCCAGCCCACCCCCGCTGCCTTCTGTCGTCTCCCTCCTCGGACAGAAGGACGAGGGCGCGTGCCCGACGCTCGCCGGCACGCGCGCGCGCCACCTCCCCCCCTGCTAGCCACCTCCTGCTTCCCCGGACCCCTCCCCATGCCACGGAGACGGCCACGCACCCCAGGCCCTCTCATTCCTCCTCCCCCCCATGCTTATCCCCTCCTCTGGCTCCCCCTCACTTCCACCGAACGCAGCCGCCGCCGCCGACGAGAACCACCACGGCCACAGCCACCCCCTCGCCCCTCGGTTGTGCCCACGAGCTCCGCGACGTCGTCCTCGACCCCCTCACCGAACCACGCCCCGCCGGAAGCCCTGCAGCGTCGACTTCGAGCTCTTCTTCAACCTTCGGCCGCCGGTGACCTCGTCTTCGATTCGCCGCCTCCGCCACCTCCCCGAGACCACCGAGCTGCTCATCGACCTCGCAGTGAGCTCCTCTTCCATTTCCCCTCCTCCCCGCGCTCGTTCCCGCACTCCAGCCGCCTTCTCACCGGAGCCGATTGCTCCTCGCCGCCGGCCATGGCGCTACCGTGGCCAGGGTCACCCCAGCTAGCGCCCGAGCACGTTACCGAGTTCGCCGCCCTCCCAGGAGCCCACAGAGCCTTTCCGTTTCCCCTCTAGTGCACCGCAGCGCCGCGTTCGACCTTGGCCGAACTCCGGCGGCCACCTAGGTCGACGCCGGCGCCGATTCCGGCCGCCCCGACCCCATCCGACTCCACAGGAAGACGCGGCGCCCTCCCAGCTACCCGTAGAGCCTCTCCGCCGCCCGAATGGTCGCCGGAACGGCGATCCCGAGCCCCTCCGCCGCGCTCGGCCTCGCCGGCGGCTAAACGCCGGCGGGATTGACCGGTCAACCGCGCTAACCCCCCCTGAGGCTGACATGTGGGCCCCGGTGCCCCTAACCTTTTAATTAAGTTGGTTTAACCCCCAGTGTCACTGACGTGTGGACCCCACACGTCAGGATTGACCTGGACAGCCGCGTTGACCGCTGATGCAATGATGACGTCATGCTGACGCAATTATACATTTTCTGGAATTAAAATAATTCAGAAAATCCAGAAATTGATTCAAACTTCAAAAATTCATATCAATTCAACCGTAGCTCAGATTTAAATAATTTATATATGAAAAATTATCAGAAAAATGCAACCTTTCCATCTGTACTAGTTTCATGCATGAAAAAACCAACTTATACATGCTGAATATGGGAAAACACATTATGGCATATATAAGAGACCTAATTTAGAAATGCATTTGAACCTTTGGTTCAAATGGACTTCAAACCAATTGAACACTAGTTGCATTAGCTCAACAGCATCACATCTACATGCCATGTTCATGCATCATATTGTTGCATATGATTGTGTATTGATTGCCGGCACCGTTCCTTCTCGATAGGTCCTGCTCCGGAGACGTTCCAGAGTACCTGTCTGTGAAGCAGTGCCTCCCTTGTTGTTTTATCAGGCAAGCAACCCCCCTTGTTCATTTCGATAAAACCCTACTCTCTCGCTCCTGCTCTCAGTTATTGCATTAGGACAACAACGATTCATCTGCTACTTTGTGCTGCGGTAGCTGAACCCATTCCTCTGCATGACCTGTCATTGCCACAGTAAATAGTTGAAACCCACTAGCATGTGTAGGAGTTGATTGAAGCCACTGATGTGTTCCTACCATGCTATGCCTGCTATTGCTTAGAGTTGTGTCAGGTCTGGTTCATTGGGAATGAATTGGAGTGTTACGATATGTTCTGATGCTGAGAGTGAAGTATGTGAACACGATTTGGTAAAGGTAGCGGTGAGAGGCCATGTAGGAGTACATGGTGGGTTGTCTCACTGGAACCGTCCTTAGGCACTGAGTTCTGTGTATGTTGTCCAATGACTCGATACTACCACACATTGGGTTCCGGTAACTCGACCCCTCTCGACTTATTAACCAACTTGGTCTCTGTCCAGGAGTCGCAACTAGTTTCTGGTGTTTGTAGGTAGTGCTATTTTTCTACCGAGTGGCACCCGGCAGGGTGGGCTTGGGACAGACTAGGCACACGTGGCCCGGTGTACCGAGTGGCACCCGGTTGGTGGGCTCGGGAACCCTGTACACATCGTTTGGGGCCGTAAGCGACACCCCGGCCGGATCTCCTTGCGGATGGAACCCGAATAGGTGATAAACCTGGACTAGAGTCTTGTGTGGTTAGTCAGGTCGTGGCCGACACCCTCGCCAGGCTTCCGCTTGAAGGTTGCCGAGATACATGACGTGTACATGGCGGTAAGTGGCGAGAGCGTGTGTGAAGAAGTACACCCCTGCAGGGTTAACATGATCTATTCGAATAGCCGGGTCCGCGGTTATGGACTTCTTGGATGCTTACATGGTACATAGACAACTTGAAGTGGATACTATAAAATGCTCAAGACAAGTGTGAGTGCTATGGATGGCCTTCTCGTAGGGAGACGGGGACGAATCCATAGTAGTGTATTGTGTGGTGATTAGTGGACTCGTGTACGTTGTTTCACCTCCAGAGTTTCTGGTAGTCGTAGAATAGGATAGCCACAGAGTCAAAGCTGGCTTGCTGCAACTAAACCCCACATTACCCTCTTGATACCAATGCATGTACGATAGGATCTGATGTAAGTCTTGCTGAGTACCTTTGTACTCATGTTGCTTTATTTATGTTTTTGCAGCGGAGACTTCGGTCTTACTAGTGTTCTCGTGGACTTCGACTAGTAGCTAGTACCTCAGCTACGATCTTGATCGGATGTTGTAGATAGTCAGGCTCTTCAGCCTTTTTCATTTGTAGATGTCTGTACCCAGACATGTAATGCTTCCGCTTGTTGCTTGATTGCTCTGACTGTTGGGTCATGTGACCCCTGTTTGTAATAATACTGTGACGGCTCTTCTGAGCCTTTATCTATATGAGTTGTTGAGTTATGCTGTGATGCCATGTTGTACAGCACATACTTGCATGTTATGCGTACGTGTAATGTGTATTGCTATGTGTGGGATCTGACTATCTAGTTGTTTATTCTTAGTAGCCTCTCTTACCGGGAAATGTCTCCTAGTGCTTCCACTGAGCCCTGGTAGCTTGCTACTGCTCCGGAACACTTAGGCCGGCCGGCATGTGTCCTTCTTCGATCCTGTGTCTGTCCCTTCGAGGAAATGTCACGCGATGAATACCGGAGTCCTGCTAGCCCGCTACAGCCCGGTTCACCGGAGTCCTGCTAGCCCAGTGCTACAGCCTGGATTCACTCGCTGATGACCGACACGTTCGATGCTGGGTCATGGATGCCTGTCCCTGTAAGTTAGTGCCACTTTGGGTTTACGACTAGCCATGTCAGCTCGGGCTCTTTATCACATGGATGCTAGCAACACCATCATATACGTGTGCCAAAATGCGCAAACGGTCCCGGGCAAAGGTAAGGCGACACCCGTGGGGATACCGTGCGTGAGGCCGCAAAGTGATATGAGGTGTTACATGCTAGATCGATGTGGCATTGAGTCGGGGTCCTGGCAGCGTTGGTATCAGAGCTTGACTGCCTGTAGGATTACCAAGCCAAACTGGTCGAAGTTGAGTCTAGAAATTCTTTAGTTATATAAGGGAATTGATTGTGGGATGGAACGTAAGGCTCTTTTTACTCCTTTACCTCATGGCCTTCTGATCTGAGTCATCCTATCTTTCCTACGGGGTTAAGGAATTAGGCTTCTCTTCCGTCTATCAGGATCACGTGTTACTACTCCGTAGTCCCATAGGATTGGTTGATCAGAGTCATACCCCAGTTTCGAGTACTTCCGGTGTAGTCTGTTTAGTACTATCCCAAAACCTTGAGTGGTGATGATGAGTATGTTACCACCCCATTTTTAGTAGGACGTCCCATTCTGAGCATTTTACTGCCGTTATGCTGCCGGATTTTCCCTAGGAGTTCGAGTGATACTAATTCCTTGTCCTACATTCTACAGTCCATAGTTGTTGCTGATTCCGTCCTTGATTCGTTTCTCAGGATGTCATCA
>NC_057807.1:113182356-113185065 GCF_018294505.1 Triticum aestivum
TTGTTGAGAACTTCTCCAAAGTAGCCAAACCCCTCACGGAACTTCTCAAGAAAGATAAAAAGTTCGAGTGGTCCCCACAGTGTGAGTACAGCTTTCAGGAACTGAAAAGACGCCTGACTTCTGCCCCCATACTTGTGCCACCGGATTTCACTAAAGACTTTATTATCTACTGCGACGCCTCACGACAGGGACTAGGTTGCATTCTTATGCAGGATCGTCATGTGATTGCCTATGCATCTCGACAGTTGCATCCACATGAGGAGAATTATCCTACACATGATCTAGAGCTTGCAGCCGTAGTCTATGCACTCAAGACCTGGCGACATTACCTCCTTGGTAAACGTTGCGAGATCTACACCGATCACCAGAGTCTCAAGTATATCTTCACCCAACCAGATCTGAACCTTAGGCAAAGACGTTGGTTGGAGTTGATCACAGATTATGATCTAGGGATTACCTACACCCCAGGCAAAGCCAATGTCATGGCTGATGCTCTAAGCCGTAAATCCTATTGCAACAATCTCATGTTGCAGCAAGGCCAACCACTTCTCCATGAGGAATTCTGTAAGCTTAACCTTCACATTGCTCCTCGCGGATTCCTTTCTACCCTGGTGGCGAAACCTGATCTTGAAGATCGGATTATCGCTGCTCAAAAGCAAGACACAGGAATTTCTCGGATCAAGAGAAACATTAAGAAGGGAGTTGGTGGATGTTTCTCTATGGATGATCGTGGAGTTGTTTTCTTTGAGAATCGCTTGGTGGTTCCTAAGAATCAACATCTGCGACAATTGATCCTTAAGGAGGCGCATGAATCTCCTCTCACGATTCATCCCGGCAGTACTAAGATGTATCAGGACCTACGCCAGAGGTTCTGGTGGACTAGGATGAAGAGAGAAATCGCTGAGTTCATTGCTAAATGTGACGTTTGTCGTCGCGTTAAGGCAGAGCATCAAAGACCTGCTGGCACCCTTCAGCCTTTAGCTATTCCTGAATGGAAATGGGATAAAGTTAGTATGGACTTCATCACCGGTTTTCCCAAGACCAAGAGAGGGAATAACGCTATCTTCGTAGTCGTTGATCGTCTTTCCAAAGTGGCTCACTTCCTCCCTGTTCGAGAGAGTATCACTGCTAGTCAGCTTGCTGACTTATATATTTCTCGAATAGTGTCACTCCATGGTGTTCCACTAGAGATCAATTCAGACCGTGGCAGCCTTTTCACTTCTCATTTCTGGGAGAGTTTCCAAACTGCCATGGGAACCCATCTTTCCTTCAGTACCGCTTTCCACCCTCAGTCGAGTGGTCAGGTGGAACGGGTCAATCAAATTCTCGAAGACATGCTCAGAGCTTGCGTTATCTCATTCGGTATGGATTGGGAGAAATGTCTTCCTTTCGCCGAGTTTGCCTATAACAATAGCTACCAATCCAGCCTCAAGCAAGCTCCTTTTGAGGTTCTCTATGGACGAAGATGTCGAACACCTTTGAACTGGTCAGAAACCGGTGAAAGACAATTCTTTGGACCGGATATGATCCAGGAGGCAGAAGAGCAAGTTCGCATCATCCGTGAGAATTTGAAAACAGCCCAGTCTCGTCAGAAAAGCCAGTATGATCGTCATCATAAGGATATGACTTATGAAATTGGCGACCAAGCTTACCTTCGGGTTACTCCTTTGAAGGGTACCCATCGTTTCGGTATCAAGGGCAAGTTGGCTCCTCGTTACATTGGTCCCTTTCGCATTCTCGCTAAACGAGGAGAGGTTGCCTACCAGTTGGAACTACCCCCACATCTTTCTCGAGTTCATGATGTCTTCCACGTCTCTCAACTCAGGCGTTGCTTCTCGGATCCTATTCGTGGAGTGGACCACGAAACGCTTGATCTCCAAGATAACCTCACATATCGAGAGTACCCGGTTCGCATTCTTGATCAAGCAGAGCGTGTTACCCGACGTCAGAACATCAAGTTTCTCAAAGTTCAGTGGTCTCATCATTCCGAGAGAGAGGCTACTTGGGAGCGAGAAGATCGTCTCCGACTGGAGTACCCCGCTTTCTTTCCGTCGACCCCTGAATCTCGAGACGAGATTCTGTCAAGTGGGGGCGAGTTGTCACATCCCTAGTCTGGTATGACTTAGACTAGCTAGCTATTTGTGCATCATATTTAAATTTCATTTAAATTTGAAATGAGGATTGGTGGAAACCTCAGAATCATTTTTTGAAAATGACCCAAATAAAAATTTCTCCAAAAGGGTCCAAGAAAATGCTCATGTTGCCCTCTGAAAATATTGGACAGAGATAAAAATCAAAACAATATTTTTAGGAGCTCATGGACATTTATTTTGGCCATTTGGATTAATTCGATAAATATTTGCATTGGAAATATATTTCTATATATATGAAATATGGTCCAAAAGTTATGCCAATTATAAAAGAGCTCTGGAATAATACCATTAGCCCCTACAAAAATTGGCATAATAAAATTAAATGATTTAATATATTTATTAAATCAAACAAATGTCAGAAAATTAGAAAAGAAAACAGAAAAGGGGAGAGAGACTTACCTGGGCCACTTACCTGGCCCATCTCCAGCTGGCGGCCCAGCCCACCCCCGCTGCTTTCTGTCGTCTCCCTCCTCGGACAGAAGGACGAGGGCGTGTGCCCGACGCTCGCCGGCACGCGCGCGCGCCACCTCCCCCCTGTTGGCCACCTCCTGCTTCC
>NC_057807.1:113185075-113191225 GCF_018294505.1 Triticum aestivum
GCCACCCCCTCGCCCCTCGGTTGTGCCCACGAGCTTCGCGACGTCGTCCTCGACCCCCTCACTGAACCACGCCCCGCCGGAAGCCCTGCAGCGTCGACTTCGAGCTCTTCTTCAACCTTCGGCCGCCGGTGACCTCGTCTTCGATTCGCGCCGTCTAGGTCGTCCCCAGGCCCACTGAGCTGCGCTTCGACCTCCTAGTGAGCTCCTCCATCGTTTCCCCCTAACCCCACGGCCTAGCGCTCGTTGTAGCACCACTTCCCATGATGCCCGAAGCACACCGCCGCACGGACTCGTCGCCGACGAGGCTCCGGTGGCCAATCGGCCCCGTGCATATGCCCGTTGGCTTTGTGGGAGCCTGCAGAACGCGTAGTTGCTACCCGTTGATCCTCCCGTGCACGGTGGCGCCGTTTTCATCGGCGCCCGAACTCCGGCGACCGCCAAAGTTGTCGCCGGCGACGTCTCCGGCCACCCCGAGCTCAAACATCACCACCAAGAGCTGCGGTTCGTTCCCAGGAGCTCGTAGATGCTCTCCGCCTCCCGTTTGGTGGCCGTAACGTGCAAATGCACTTCCTCCGCCGCGCTCGGCCTCGCCGACAGCTAAACGCCGGCGAGTTGACCGGGTTTGACCCCCCAGGGTCGCTGACCAGTGGGCCCGACCCCCCCTAACCTTTTAATTAAATTAATTAACCCCTGTTAACCCCCCTGTCACTGACGTGTGGGTCCCACACGTCAGGTTTGACCGGACCAGCCCAGTTGACCGCTGACGTCGTGCTGACGTCATGCTGACGCAATTATATATTTTCTGGAATTAAAATAATTCAGAAAATCCAGAAAATGATTTAAACTTCAAAAATTCATAACAATTCAACCGTAGCTCAGATTTAAATAATTTATATATGAAAAATTATCAGAAAAATACAATCTTTCCATCTGTACTAGTTTCATGCATGAAAAACCAACTTATACATGCTGAATATGGGAAAACACATTAGGGCATATATAAGAGACTTAATTTAGAAATGCATTTGAACCTTTGGTTCAAAAGGACTTCAAACCAAATGTTTACTAGATGCATTATCTCAAACAGCATCACATCTACATGCCATGTTCATGCATCATATTGTTGCATATGATTGTGTTTTGATTGCCGGCACCGTTCCTTCTCGATAGGTCCTGCTCCGGAGACGTTCCAGAGTACCTGTCTGTGAAGCAGTGCCTCCCTTGTTGATTTACCAGGCAAGCAAACCCCCTTGTTCATTTCGATAAAACCCTACTCTCTCGCTCCTGCTCTCAGTTATTGCATTAGGACAACAACGGTTCATCTGCTACTTTGTGCTGCGGTAGTTGAACCCATTCCTCTGCATGACCTGTCATTGCCACAGTAAATAGTTGAAACCCACTAGCATGTGTAGGAGTTGATTGAAGCCACTGATGTGTTCCTACCATGCTATGCCTGCTATTGCTTAGAGTTGTGTCAGGTCTGGTTCATTGGGAATGAATTGGAGTGTTACGATATGTTCTGATGCTGAGAGTGAAGTATGTGAACACGATTTGGTAAAGGTAGCGGTGAGAGGCCATGTAGGAGTACATGGTGGGTTGTCTCACTGGAACCGTCCTTAGGCACTGAGTTCTGTGTATGTTGTCCAATGACTCGATACTACCACACATTGGGTTCCGGTAACTCGACCCCTCTCGACTTATTAACCAACTTGGTCTCTGTCCAGGAGTCGCAACTAGTTTCTGGTGTTTGTAGGTAGTGCTATTTTTCTACCGAGTGGCACCCGGCAGGGTGGGCTTGGGACAGACTAGGCACACGTGGCCCGGTGTACCGAGTGGCACCCGGTTGGTGGGCTCGGGAACCCTGTACACATCGTTTGGGGCCGTAAGCGACACCCCGGCCGGATCTCCTTGCGGATGGAACCCGAATAGGTGATAAACCTGGACTAGAGTCTTGTGTGGTTAGTCAGGTCGTGGCCGACACCCTCGCCAGGCTTCCGCTTGAAGGTTGCCGAGATACATGACGTGTACATGGCGGTAAGTGGCGAGAGCGTGTGTGAAGAAGTACACCCCTGCAGGGTTAACATGATCTATTCGAATAGCCGGGTCCGCGGTTATGGACTTCTTGGATGCTTACATGGTACATAGACAACTTGAAGTGGATACTATAAAATGCTCAAGACAAGTGTGAGTGCTATGGATGGCCTTCTCGTAGGGAGACGGGGATGAATCCATAGTAGTGTATTGTGTGGTGATTAGTGGACTCGTGTACGTTGTTTCACCTTCAGAGTTTCTGGTAGTCGTAGAACAGGATAGCCACAGAGTCAAAGCTGGCTTGCTGCAACTAAACCCCACATTATCTCTTGATACAGATGCATGTATGATAGGATCTGATGTAAGTCTTGCTGAGTACCTTTGTACTCATGTTGCTTTATTTATGTTTTTGCAGCGGAGACTTCGGTCTTACTAGTGTTCTCATGGACTTCGACTAGTAGCTAGTACCTCAGCTACGATCTTGATCGGATGTTGTAGATAGTCAGGTTCTTCCGCTTTTTCATTTATAGATGTCTGTACCCAGACATGTAATGCTTCCGCTTGTTGCTTGTATGCTCTGTATAACGGGTCTTGTGACCCCTGTTTGCAATAAATGCTATGATGGCTCTTCTGAGCCTTTATCTATATAATTGTTGAGTTATGCTGTGATGCCATGTTGTACAGCACATACTTGCATGTTATGCGTACGTGTAATGTGTAGTGCTATGTGTGGGATCTGACCATCTAGTTGTTTATCTTTAGTAGCCTCTCTTACCGGGAAATGTCTCCTAGTGTTACCGCTGAGCCATGGTAGCTTGCTACTGCTCTGGAACACTTAGGCTGGCCGGCATGTGTCCTTCTTCGTTCCTGTGTCTGTCCCTTCGGGGAAATGTCACGCTTTGAGTACCGGAGTCCTGTTAGCCCGCTACAGCCCGGTTTACCGGAGTCCTGCCAGCCCAGTGCTACAGCCCGGACCCACTTGCTGATGACCGACACGTTCGAAGCTGGGTCATGGATGCCTGTCCCTGTAAGTCTGTGCCACTTTGGGTTTACGACTAGTCATGTCAGCCCGGGCTCTTTATCATATGGATGCTAGCGACACTATCATATACGTGAGCCAAAAGGCGCAAACGGTCCCGGGAAAAGGGTAAGACGACACCCGTGGGGATACCGTGCGTGAGGCCGCAAAGTGATATGAGGTGTTACCAGCTAGATCGATGTGACATCGAGTCGGGGTCCTGACAGCGTTGGCATCAGAGCCGGACTGCCTGTAGGTTCTCCAAGCCAAACTGGTCGATGTTGAGTCTAGAAATTCTTTAGTTATATGTAGGGGAATTGTTTGTGGGTTGGAACGTAAGGCTCTTTTTACTCCTTATACCTTATGACTTTCTGATCTGAGTCAGTTCATTCTTCCACCGGGGGTTAAGGAATTAGGATCTGTTCTCTCTATCAGGATCACGTGTTACTAATCAGTAGTACCTTATAAGTTTGATGGTTATCAGCCTAGTTCAGTTCTACTACCACATTATGTTGTAGGGATGGTTTCAAGACTTGATATGATGATGTTGAGTGTGTACGAAATCCTTTGTCAAATGTCTCAATATCCTTTTTGAGCATTTACAGCTGTTATGCTGCCGAAATTTTGCTAGAAATTCTAATGCCTTTGCATTATGATTATGCTTTCAGATGGCCACTCGCGACCTCAATCAAGTGGTTCGCCTGACTCGATGCCTAGATGTACCCGGCCATACTGCTAAGTTGGTCAGGGTAATGACTGAGGCTGGATACCGCTGGTATCCTGAGTACACGGTCGAAGAGCAATTCCGAGATTTTAATCAAAGCCAGTATCTCTGCACTGTCAGGATATTTCCTTCTTATCCTGGATCCACTGAGCCTCTTCACTGCTCCTATGGACTCGGGGTTACTATCGAGATGGCTGTGCAGGATGCCGCCTACTCTATGATGACCATTATGCGAGTCAGATCTGGGTTATTTCGGGACTCTGACTTCCGGTATATGCCAGGATCACTTCCGGGAGCACAAGGATATTTCCAGGCTATATATGCTGACTCCACCCAGGAGGATTCACGGACTCGCACCACTGCTGAGATGCTCGAGGATAAGGACCGTGAAAATCGGGCCTTAAGGTTAGAGCTCTTCAATACCCGTGCTGACCACTGGGCCACTTTGACTCGGTTCGCACCGGCGGTGCAAGCTGGATATTCAGATATGCGCGATCTCTATCCTGTGAGATCTGCTCTGCCAGACGTGATGGTTTGGCGTGATGTAGGAGGCATCACCCCACCTCGCGGTCCCCGCAGGCCACCGTTTGCTGGTCCAAGACCTCATCCTAGCCCCTATGGTCCACAAGCTCCGCGAGACCGTCTGTTTCCGGATGATCATGTTGAACTTCCGGGCTATGGAGGTGACTTCTACGAGGACTATTACGGATCGGTCTGAGTTAGTAGTAGTATCACTAGTTCGCACTAGCTGTGTCGTCTGTCGTCCCGCGTGACTCGTGGGATTTGACCTAGTTTGTACTCTTCCGGAGTTGTAGAAAAATAATGTATAGGAGTTTGGAATGCCTCCGATGAGATGTAATCCCTTTTCACCGTAATAGTACTTTGTTTGGTCTTGTACTAAACCTTGTATGGTGTGTATGACGATGGAATAAAGAAGCAGTTTCTGTATCTACCATGTCATACGGATGGTCATCTTGCATTCCGAGTTATTCCTTGCATTATGTATCCTATGTCGGAATTTTATCATTCTGACTAAATCATTGCCTTGTTTACCTAGGATGGTCAACACGCGCGCCAACCCTGCTTCTCAAGAGCAGGCCGAAGGCAGTGAAGCCAGAAATGAACATCTGCCTCATCCTCCTTCACTAGCCGAGGTGATGATGGAAGCTGAGAGAAACAAGCGGGAGACAAACCGTTTGTTGGAGCGTATTGAACAGAATACAGCACACCATCAGAGGGCTAACGTGGTGTCACTCAGCGATTTTATCAAATTGCATCCACCCACGTTCCACCACTCCGTCGAGCCTCTCGACGCTGATGACTGGCTTCGCAGTATTTCTCACAAGCTGCGTTCCGCGCTGGTAGCTGAGGCTGACAAGGTCACCTTTGCTGCATATCACCTTGAAGGCCCCGCCAGTCTATGGTGGGAGAATTATGGAGCTATGCGCCCAGCGGGCCATGTCACAACTTGGGCTGAATTCAGTGAGGCTTTCCGTGAACATCACATTCCGGAGGGTCTCATGGACCGTAAGCGTGAAGAATTTTGCAATTTCACCGAAGGCCGACTTTCTGTGGATGTCTATAGCAGGGAGTTTGGTAACCTTGCACGATATGCAACCGAGGAAGTTTCTACTGACGCCAAGAAGCAAGCAAGGTTCCGTAAGGGCCTTAGTCCTGAGCTTCGTCGCGACCTCCGTCTGCATGAGTGCACATCTTTTTCGAAACTTGTCAACAAAGCCATCAGTGCTGAAACTGGTCAGACTGATTATGACGCAACACGCAAGCATGGACGTGATATGGGCTCCTCATCCGGTGCTGGTTCTCAGAAGCGCCGCGTGTGGGTACCCAATACCGCTCTGCCACCCAGGTTCACACCGAGGCCATCTTTTCAGGCGCCTCGCCCTGTTCAACAGTCTGCACCGGCCAAGCCCTATGGGGGTCCATCCAATAATGCTCCTCCACGTACCAGTTCCGTGACTTGTTTCAAGTGTGGGGAATCTGGTCATTATATGCGTGAGTGTCCCCAGACCAACCCCAATCAATCTGCTAAAGCTGTTGGCCGTGGCAAGCCGACAGGGAAGGTGTTCCATGCCAAACCGGTCACCGCTTCACGTGGCCATGTCAACTATGTCTCTGCCGAAGAAGCTCAAGAGGATCCCAACGTCGTTCTCGGTACGCTTCTTGTTAATTGCCACCCGGCATCTGTTCTTTTCGATACAGGAGCCTCTCATTCCTTTATATCTGAAAATTATGCTCGTTTGCATAACGTTGCATTCTGTGATCTGCCGTCCACTATGGAAATCTCTACCCCTGGGTCTAGATGGCAGACCTCTAGGGTAAGTTATGGAAATGAAATCCAAGTCGACAGACTTGTTTT
>NC_057807.1:113191235-113197595 GCF_018294505.1 Triticum aestivum
CGTCGTAGCCGTGCTCCCCGTCGTCTCCACGCCGTCTCACCGTGTCCAGGAGCTTCGCCGCTGTCCACTTCATCGAGCAGCCGAGCCCCGAGCGCTCGCAACGCCCGAGACCACCGCACCGACCTCGCCCGAGCTCACCGTCGCCGGAGATCCCCTTCAACGCCGACGTCGCTCCGGTCCATCTCCGACCGCACCAAGGACTCCGTCGCACTCACTGTGAGCTTAGCCATCTTCCCCTTCCTTCCGTTCTTGCTCCCGAGCCGTGTAGCAACCTCCCGGAGCTCAACCGCACCCACCGCCGTGGACCTCGTCGCCGACGTGCTCCCGGTCATCCTCCGGCCACAAGATGGTGTCCATCTTGCTCACCGCGTTCCACAGCACCTAGCTAGCCACCCCACGAGCCTCACCGAACCCTCTAGCATCAAGTTCACCTCCGACCGAACCTCGGTGGCCGCCAAAGTCGTCGCCGGCGTCGACTCCGTCCACCCCGACCCCAACGGACTCCGCCAAGAGCCGCGGGTCGTCCTCAGCTTCACTCCGGTGGTCGCCACGTTCCATTTGGTGGCCGAAACGACCAAAACCACTATCGCCGCCGCACTGTTGGTCGCCGCCGGCCAGAACTCCGGCGAGCTGACGTGGCCTAGTTAATTAACCACTAACCCACCACCTACAGACGCTGACAGTGGGCCCCAGGGGTTAGTCAAAGCTAACCAGCCCGGGGTCAACGCGGGATTAGCCCCTGTGACACTGACGTGTGGACCCCACACGTCAGGTTTGACCCGAGCCAGCCCTGTTGACCTGCTGATGTCACTATGATGTCAGGCTGACGCAGTAAATGATATTTCTGGATTTAATTTAAAACAGGAAATTCCAGAATATTATTTAAACTTCAAAAATTCATAACTTTTATTCTATAACTCCAAATTGGACAAATAATATATGAAAAATGATCAGAAAAATCCAATCTATCCATCTGTACCATTTTCATGCATGATCAAACAAGTTAAGTTGATGTTTTAATCAGAACAAGAAAAGGCACTTTAAAAGGCCATATTTGAATTTGAAATTTGAATCTTTGATTCAAATTTGCTCAAACCCTTCTGGTTTTAGTTGCATTAGCCCAACACACTCATATTGCCATGTTTCATGCATGCATCATATTGTTGCATATTGTTTGGTGATGTTTGTGTATCGATGTCCTTTGCGACAGGATCTGTTCCCGAGGAGTACCGTGATTACCCTAACGAGGAATCGTATCCGTGCAATGAACCATCAGGCAAGCAACCAACCATTTGATCATATCGATACAATCCCATGTTCTCGCTCCTGCTCTATTTTACTGCATTAAGACAACGCGATTCAAACTGCTGTGTGCTACGGTAGTTGAACCCATTTCCTCTGCATGACCTGTCATTGCCACAGTAACTAGATGAAACCCACTAGCATGTGTAGGAATTGATTGAGCCATATGTATGTGTTGTTCCTACCTTGCTATGCCTGCTATGCTTAGAGTCGTGTCAGGTCTGGTTCATCTGGGCGATGGACTAGAGTGAAATGATTATGTCGGTAATGAGAGTGGTGTGGTGAACACGATTTGGTAAAGGTATCGATGAGAGGCCATGTAGGAGTACATGGTGGGTTGTTTCATTGAAGCCGACCTTAAGCACTGAGATCTGTATGTGTGATTTAAGAATCAGCTACTACCATGCATTGGGCCCGAAACCAATGGACCCTCTCGACTTCTTATTCACCCTAGTTCTCCGTCCAGGAGTTGCAAGTAGTTTCTGGTGTTTGTAGCCTACTGGAGGCCGTGGACAGCGCTGACCGTAGGGGTGGGCTGTGATGCGGTAGGTACGTGGCCGGGTGTACCGAATACCCGTTAGGTATCTCGGGAACCCTGTTCACATCGTTCGGGGCCGTATGGGAAACCTCGGCCGGACTCCCTGCGGATGGAACCTGAATAGGCGATAAACCTGGACTGGAGGCTTAGGTGATTAGGTAGGTCGTGGCCGACACCCACGTTGGGCCTCCGCTTGAAGGTTGCCGAGTACATGTCGTGTAAACGACGATAAGTGGTGAGAGCGTGTATGAAGAAGTACACCCCTGCAGGGTTAACATGATCTATTCGAATAGCCGCGTCCGCGGTAAAGGACTACTTGGTTGCCTATACAGTTCATAGACAAGTAAATGGAAACTATTAAAAGCCTCAAGATAAGTGTGAGTGCCGAGGATGGCTCTTCCGTAGGAAGACGGAGGTGGATCCTCGGTAGTGTATTGAAGTGGTGAGTAGTGGACTCGTGTGCGCAAAACATTTCAAATTGGTGTATCGTAGGATAGTCTAGCCAAGAGTCAAAGCTGGCTTGCTGCAATAACTCCACCAACCCTTCTTGATACTATGCATGTATGTAGGATCTGATGTAAGTCTTGCTGAGTACCTTTGTACTCATGTTGCTATAATCTACATTTTTTACAGAAGACGCTGCAACCCCTTCTGATGGGTTCTATGTAGACGTTGACATCAACGAGTAGGCTAAAGACCCAGGTGGTGACCCTGAGCTTGTGATGGACCACGTAGTATAGTTAGGCTTCCAAGCCTCTTTTATCTTACTAGTTGTCTGTACCCAGACAAAGTACTTCCGCTGTTGGCTTGTATGACTGTATGACTTGTATGTTGGGTCGTGAGACCCGTACCTTTGTGTGTATGTTATGTATGGCTCTCTGAGCCCTAAATAAAGTACTTGTGTCGTAGAGTCATGTTGTGATGCTTCGTTGTATTTGCACATATCGAGCATATTGTGTGTATGATTGAAATGCTTGGTATGTGTGGGGTCTGACTATCTAGTTGTTTATCTTTAGTAGCCTCTCTTACCGGGAAATGTCTCCTAGTGTTACCGCTGAGCCATGGTAGCTTGCTACTGCTCTGGAACACTTAGGCTGGCCGGCATGTGTCCTTCTTCGTTCCTGTGTCTGTCCCTTCGGGGAAATGTCACGCTTTGAGTACCGGAGTCCTGTTAGCCCGCTACAGCCCGGTTTACCGGAGTCCTGCTAGCCCAGTGCTACAGCCCGGACCCAATTGCTGATGACCGACACGTTCGAAGCTGGGTCATGGATGCCTGTCCCTGTAAGTCTGTGCCGCTTTGGGTTTACGACTAGTCATGTCAGCCCGGGCTCTTTATCATATGGATGCTAGCGACACTATCATATACGTGAGCCAAAAGGCGCAAACGGTCCCGGGCAAAGGTAAGGCGACTCCCGTGGGGATACCGTGCGTGAGGCCGCAAAGTGATATGAGGTGTTACCAGCTAGATCGATGTGACATCGAGTCGGGGTCCTGACACCTGTATGATCAGCTCGCTGGATCCTCAGTCTTCTCCAAGATGGATTTAAGATTAGGCTACCATCAAATTAAGATCAGAAATGGGGACATTCCCAAGACAGCTTTTGTCACTCGTTATGGCCAGTACGAGTACACGGTCATGTCTTTTGGTCTAACCAACGCTCCAGCTACATTCTCCCGCTTGATGAACTCGATCTTCATGGAGTACTTAGATAAGTTCGTCGTGGTTTACCTCGATGATATTCTTATTTACTCGAAGAACGAGGAAGAGCATGCCGAACATCTTAGACTTGTTTTAGAAAAACTCAGAGAACACCGCCTTTATGCCAAGTTCTCCAAGTGTGAATTTTGGTTGCCAGAAGTGACCTACCTAGGCCACGTAATCTCTGGTAAGGGCATTGCTGTCAATCCCGAGAGAGTTCAAGCCGTTCTCGATTGGACTCCACCTGAGACCGTTAAACAAGTTAGGAGTTTCCTTGGTCTAGCCAGCTATTGTCGCCGCTTTGTTGAAAACTTCTCCAAAGTAGCCAAACCCCTCACGGAACTTCTCAAGAAAGATAAAAAGTTTGAGTGGTCCCCACAGTGTGAGTACAGTTTTCAGGAACTGAAAAGACGCCTGACTTCTGCTCCCATACTTGTGCCACCGGATTTCACTAAAGACTTTATTATCTATTGCGACGCCTCACGACAAGGACTAGGTTGCATTCTTATGCAGGATCGTCATGTGATTGCCTATGCATCTCGACAGTTGCATCCACATGAGGAGAATTATCCTACACATGATCTAGAGCTTGCAGCCGTAGTCTATGCACTCAAGACTTGGCGACATTACCTCCTTGGTAAACGTTGCGAGAGCTACACCGATCACCAGAGTCTCAAGTATATCTTCACCCAACCGGATCTGAACCTTAGGCAAAGACGTTGGTTGGAGTTGATCACAGATTATGATCTAGGGATTACCTACACCCCAGGCAAAGCCAATGTCATGGCTGATGCTCTAAGCCGTAAATCCTATTGCAACAATCTCATGTTGCAGCAAGGCCAACCACTTCTCCATGAGGAATTCTGTAAGCTTAACCTTCACATTGCGCCTCGCGGATTCCTTTCTACCTTGGTGGCGAAACCTACCCTTGTGGATCTTATCATCGAAGCCCAGAAACATGATACGGGGATTACCCGGATCAAGAGGAACATTAAGAAGGGAGTTGGTGGATGTTTCTCTATGGATGATCGCGGTGTTGTTTTCTTTGAGAATCGCTTGGTGGTTCCCAAGAAGGAACATCTTCGGCAGTTGATTCTTAAGGAGGCGCATGAATCTCCTCTCACAATTCATCCCGGTAGCTCTAAAATGTATAAGGACCTACGCCAGAGGTTCTGGTGGACTAGGATGAAGAGAGAAATCGCTGAGTTCATTGCTAAATGTGACATATGTCGTCGCGTTAAGGCAGAGCATCAAAGACCTGCTGGCACCCTTCAGCCTTTAGCTATTCCTGAATGGAAATGGGATAAAGTTGGTATGGACTTCATTACCGGCTTTCCCAGGACCAAGAGAGGGAATAACGCTATCTTCGTAGTCGTTGATCGTCTCTCCAAAGTGTCTCACTTCCTTCCTGTTCGAGAGAGTATCACTGCTAGTCAGCTTGCTGACTTATACATTTCTCGAATAGTGTCACTTCATGGTGTTCCACTAGAGATCAATTCAGACCGTGGCAGCCTTTTCACTTCTCATTTCTGGGAAAGTTTCCAAACTGCCATGGGAACCCATCTTTCCTTCAGTACCGCTTTCCACCCTCAGTAGAGTGGTCAGGTGGAACGGGTCAATCAAATTCTCGAAGACATGCTCAGAGCTTGCGTTATCTCTTTCGGTATGGATTGGGAGAAATGTCTTCCTTTCGCCGAGTTTGCCTATAACAATAGCTACCAATCCAGCCTCAAGCAAGCTCCTTTTGAGGTTCTCTATGGACGAAGATGTCGAACACCTTTGAACTGGTCAGAAACCGGTGAAAGACAATTCTTTGGACCGGATATGATCCAGGAGGCAGAAGAGCAAGTTCGCATCATTCGTGAGAATTTGAAAACAGCCCAGTCTCGTCAGAAAAGTCAGTACGATCGTCATCATAAGGATATGACTTATGAAATTGGTGACCAAGCTTACCTTCGGGTTACTCCTTTAAAGGGTACCCATCGTTTCGGTATCAAGGGCAAGTTGGCTCCTCGTTACATTGGTCCCTTTCGCATTCTCGCTAAACGAGGAGAGGTTGCCTACCAATTGGAACTACCCCCACATCTTTCTCGAGTTCATGATGTCTTCCACGTCTCTCAACTCAGGCGTTGCTTCTCGGATCCCATCCGCGGAGTGGACCACGAAACGCTTGATCTCCAAGATAACCTCACATACCAAGAGTACCCGGTTCGCATTCTTGATCAAGCGGAGCGTGTTACTCGACGTCAGAATGTCAAGTTTCTCAAAGTTCAGTGGTCTCATCATTCCGAGAGCGAAGCTACCTGGGAGCGAGAAGATCGTCTTCGACTGGAGTATCCCGCTTTCTTTCCGTCGACCCCTGAATCTCGGGACGAGATTCTGTCAAGTGGGGGCGAGTTGTCACATCCCTAGTCTGGTATGACTTAGACTAGCTAGCTATCTGTGCATCATATTTAAATTTCATTTAAATTTGAAATGAGGATTGGTGGAACCCTCAGAATCATTTTTTGAAAATGACCCAAATAAAAATTTCTCCAAAAGGGTCCAAGAAAATGCTCATGTTGCCCTCTGAAAATATTGGACAGAGATAAAAATCAAAACAATATTTTTAGGAGCTCATGGACATTTATTTTGGCCATTTGGATTAATTCGGTAAATATTTGCATTGGAAATATATTTCTATATATATGAAATATGGTCCAAAAATTATGTCATTTATAAAGGAGCTCTGGAATAATACCATTAGCCCCTACAAAAATTGGCATAATAAAATTAAATGATTTAATATATTTATTAAATCAAACAAATGTCAGAAAAAAAA